>NC_092808.1:87627041-87927041 GCF_040954645.1 Diabrotica undecimpunctata | reverse complement strand
TTAACCGTTAATGGCCTAGGCTTATTACTATTGTTAACCTGCCAATACGAAAAACGGAAAAACGTGGAAACTGATAACGAATATTTACTTCTTGTTACAATCCTCGAGTTACTCAATTGAGTCACTTTGAGAAAGTTGTTCCAAGGCCTCGAGACAATCCTTAATCGATGCGAATCTATCTGATAACTTAGAAATTAAATCAGATAATTTATTAAACTGATCTTAGAATGTATAGCAACTATTACAGACAATTCTTAGTGACTTCGATTTTGTCCTAGTTATTCTTATAACTTCTTCTTGTGCAATATTTAGACATTGAATATGAATACGAATATGAACAAGTTCGTTTGAAATACCTTCTATAATTATTACACCAGCATCCAGTTCAAATAATTCTAATATGGCACCCATTTTTGATGTTAACAAAGATTTTTCTATCTTACCAGTAAAAAACTATATAAAGAATAGTAGGAAAATGTAACTTGACTTTCACACACAATACAAAAAATCCAACAACGCTAATTGAATAATTAAATTACCACGTTAAATATGCAGAACACAATAATTATTGTATAAATACACAATATGATATTAGATATACATATCTAATATTAGGCTTATAACAAAAGTAGACAGGTGGTAGACATTGTGGACTATCACGGGTTGTGTTTCTCTGCATGTGCTAGGAGTAGAAAAGAGACATCTCTATGAGAGAAGAGAGCATTTGACAACAGCTATAAAAAAAAGAAAGGAAAAGATCAATGTAAAGATGGCAAGAAGAGGAGAACAACAAGGAAGATGTTGCCCAGTGGACCAAGATGCTAATCCCGAGCCTAAGGGGACTGGTTAGATTGTCTATTTTAGGGCGTATCTTCATAGGTTCAGAAAGACAGATACAGATAAATGCCTATACTGCGAATATTCCGACATTGTTACTCACACAATGCTGGAGTGTAATATATGTACAGTGGAGAGAAACAGAGAAAGAAATAGGTATGAACCCTGTGACTGTAAGAGAGATGATCGTGAAGATGACTGGAAGTACGGAGGGATGGAATAGTGTTCACAATTACATCCGAGCAGTCATTAAAAAGAAAGAAGAAGAAGAGAAACACCAACCGAGCCAACGACAGAGATAAGATCTAATTACTATTTTAATGGAAATAAGCCACAATTGAAGGTTAAAATAAGTTTATTGACGTTTGAATCTTTGATCTTTGATCTTGCACTAATAACTTGTTTATATTCCAACAATTAATAGAAAAAAGAATAGTAGTTGGTACCAAAGTACATCTAGCCTTCATCGACCTAGAAAAGGCGTATGATACAGTTCCAAGACTTAAATTGTGGCAACAACTCGACATTAGTCCATACCTTTTAGGAATAATTACAGAAGTATACAGGGAGAACACTACTTACCTAAAAATTGGAAATAGACTATCAGAGCCAATAAAAGTAACTAAAGGACTAAAACAAGGATGCAGAATATCACACTCACTGTTTAATTTATATATTGAGGCAGCCCTCCATAATTGGAAAAACCACTGCCTGGGAATGGGAATCCCCATAGGAAATTACGTACTGTTCTACCTGAACTTTGCGGATGACCAAGTCGTCCTAGCTCAAGATTTTTATGATCTAGAGTTTATGATAAAGCGTCTATACAGAGAATATGTAAAATGTGGGTTACAAGTCAGCATGAAGAAAACAGAATATTTAGTTATCAATTCAGATGCAAAGTTTGAAGTGTTGATCGACGAGGACGTGGACATCAAACAAGTGGAAAAATTTAAATATTTAAGTGCACTCATTGCTAAGAACGGCTTGGGACAAACCGAAATTAAACACCGAATTACTCAGAGACGTAAAATTGTAGGATGTCCGAACTCCTTATGGTGGGATCGCAACATTTCCAAAAGGAACAAAAAAAGAATAGGGCAAACCATGGTTGAATCAGTTCTTTGTTATGGCTCTGAAGTATGGACAATTGTTAATGCAGACCTGAAGAGAAGATTGTTAGCAGTTGAAATGGATTATTTGAGAAGAAGTGCTAGAACATCAAGCCAGGAAAGGAAGACCAACGCTACAGAAACGGTCATTGGCAGAATAGAAAAAAAGAGGTTCAAAATGGTTTGGACACCTATTGAGAATGCCTGACGAACGTTGGCCCCAAAAACTTCACAAATGGATGCCCCCTGAAAGAAGAAAAAGAGGTAGAACTTGACGCTCATGGAATGAAGGAATTAGAAGAGCGATGGAATCGAAAGGTTTGGAGGAGGAGCATGCCTTAAACCGGCAGGATTGGCGGAGAAGAACGAGAATACGGCGATAGCCCTCTCCAAAATGTATTGTATTTACAAGTTGGCTTATTCCCATTAAAATAGTAAGTACCTTAAAAGCCATAAGAAAATAGTTTCAGAACAACAGATAAGATTTAGATAAGAGAAGGGAGTGTTCCAAAAATGTCTTCACCCCACTTTTGGAGTACGGCACGTGCGACAGTCAAATGCACACAAGTAAGAGAGGGTGGTTTTAGTTGGTAGGCAGGATAATAGATACCTGAATCTTTGGCACTGCTATCTTTAGTACTTTAAATTAAACTTAAAACCAAATTTTAGGGACTCAAAATGGAGGTAGCATAAAAAATCCTCAGACAAATTCTGTGTACGCCACTGGTTATGTAAGAAACACTATTTTTATAAATACTAAAATAATTAACTAAAAACGCCTAAATAGGTTTTTAAAACTAAATAGGTTTTTTATAGATATATTACTTATAGAGTGTAAATTTTATGATATAATACTCTCAAAATAAAAGTTGCAGTATCTACTATTCTGTAACTCTGTAAGTTTCAGCATGACCGGTTCAAAGTTCAAACCGATAATATTCCTATTAAATTTTGTTGTTATCTGCCAAAGTGTTGTACAAAGTAATTGATATGGCAACCCTGTTAGTGTGACGTTTCGCTTGAAGCGTTTCGAAGCCGAACGTAATGCTATCTATCGATGATAAATACTACCATTTCTTCAGATGGAGCCATCTCCCTACATTACAATTTGAAGGCGGCAGTTCAAGACATAATTCTTGTTTAACGAGATTTTTCATATGTTTAGGAAAAAATATTTAAATTTTTGTTGCAAATATTATCCACTTTTACAGTTTTATATATGTTGTTATTAAAAAATCTTTCGGTTTCTTACCGATAACTTTATTATAAGCCGAAACATATTATTTTTTCGTATTGGAACAAAACTGTAAATTCAAAAATTTTCAAAAAATTCATAAGTATTTCCTATAATCATATCTTGATGCTGTAAAAAAATTAACAAAATCCTATGTTTGGTTTTCCCGCTTTATACTTGGAAAAAAGTAGTTTTTTTGAGTTTTTTCAAAAACGAAAACATGAAGTTTGTTTAAAAGTTGTCAAAATACTTCTAGTCATCACATATACCTTCTCAAATTTTTTCAAATTTTTTGAATTTGGGGTTTGTCTTTTGGGGGGTGCAGATCAACCTTAATAAAAAGACTACTGAAATGATGGTATCATATGAGGTTGTACCATACATATTGAACTGAATTATCAAGAAGTAAATTTAGAGTATTTATACACAATATACTCGAAAACACCATTGCTTAGTCCTGGTAGCTTATGGGTAAGGTCGTTCATAGAGAATTAAAACACAAGAAAGAATAGATACAAAACAATAAAAAATAAACAGGGAAGAGAACAAAAAGTCGCCACTATTTTTAAAATCTTGAATCCCAAAAAAAAACTGAAATGTGATATTCAAAAAAGAAAGAGAAAAATGCAAATGTCACAAAAAAATGATAGAATTTTTAAAATATAAAGTATCATAAGTTAATCAAATATCATATCACATATCAACAAAGTTATAAAATATAAAAAGCCTGAAAACAGTCTTAGCTAACCTAAGTTCTCTTTGCAACGGATTAACTGTGTTGAAAATAAAGAAAAAAACATGCCATCAAATGAGAGAATTTAGATGATTACGTGAAAGACCAAAAAATTTACTGTTTTACTGTTTAGTTAATCCATACCGATTTAAACATGTTTAAAATAGAGACTTCACAAAAAATATCACTTAAACAAATTGTATAAACTTGCTTATTTGCTTTGAAACACGTTTTTTTTTGATAATCTGTGTCTTTTGTCTTCACAAAATTGAGTTATAGACTTAGGCAAATATGCAAATAAAAAAGTATGAAATATGCGCATAAATATGCAGTATTTTACGCAAAAATATGCAGTATTTTATGCAAAATATGCATATTTATCTAAAAAAATGCATGTAATAAAATATATTTACAATTTTTTTTTATTTACAAAAATACTTACAATATTCTAAATACATAACATATACAATTATTTTAACATATAAATATTATTTTGAATTGTGGTAACAATAGATTATCAAATGATGTTCAAAATTTTCTAATAAAAACTTATGGCTTCTATCTGAATACATAATTTGTAAATAGAAAAACTTTTTTCGACATCAACTGATGTAACTGGGGCATTTTTCAAATTTACTATAATAGATGGTTCTAAATTAAGTGGTTCGGAAAATGTCCCAGCTAGTACTTAAACCACTTCAGAAAGAACCTGGTAACCACTATTTTTTTCCATGTTTACTTTAAATTTTTGAAAAATTTCCTTTCCAATAGTACCTTTAACGTTTTGACATAATGACTCCAATTCTTTTATTAAAACTGTACTCTCTAACAATGATAATTTGGAGGATTCTAATTGTGTTCCAGAAATGAACATATCGTTTTAAAATATAAAATAAAAATATAATTCCTTAGACTTTTCTTAGTGTAGAATAAGTAAAATAGTCATTTCATCAAGTTTGCTCAGGATACCCGACTCATTGGCGCCACAGCCTCTTAAATAGTTTTCACACCTAAATACAAGAGGGGTAATCTTCACTTTTACGCATCAAGTAGTATTTTATCAGTTCATTCTAACACATCGCCCTTGAGGCATGTGCATTTTAAAAACACTCTCAAGTTTCATGTATAAAATATTTCTCTACGTCGAAATCGGGCATTTTTCTCATAAATACGGTTTTCTCCTTTACGTGTGATAAAGAAAGAATTATTTGATATTGTATAGTCAGCTACGGTCGTATTGGGCCTCTCTACTCTAAAAATAAGTTAATTATAAATCGATAAACTAAAAGTGACATTATTTCTCTGGAGCTATATTTGCTCACATTAACAATCCTTATCCTTCAACGGCCACTGAAGAACCAAACCTATGGAGATACATCCACTCACAAGTCCTTTGAAGTAAGGCTTGGAATCAAAAGATTTCCAACCCTCGAATGTAGGTAGCCAGTTACAAGGCCCCCTCAAATTGAGTGATAGTTTTCTGGACAAAACTATAATTTGATTTTATGAATGACGGTTGCTGTTGGAGGCTGTTATTTTGGAAGGCTTGCTTAGCTTCCAGTAAAGATTGGCAACTATCATCCGTTAAAAGGTTAATTTTTTTTTTAAATCAACAAAATGATCAGCATTGACGTTAGCTGCTTCCAACCATGTTCCCCAACGTGTTAAAATGGGTTGCCGTGGCAGTGGAACAGCAGGAAGCATATTTCTGTAACATTGTATTCTTACAGGTGATTTCAGGAATACCTTTTTGACGCTCGCTATTAAACTGTTAACTAGTGGAAAAATTTTTCTTACTTCCTCCGCAACTCTGTTTATTCCATACGCTAAACAAGTGATATGTATTAAGTTTGGATAAAATATTTTTAAATTTTGTCCTGCTTTCACCATATATGGTGCGGCATCAGATAAAATAAGCAATAATTTATCATTAGGCACAGCAGCAGGAAGAAAAAGTTTGCTAATGCTTCTTGTAGAAACCGTGATATTGTTAAAGTGTTGGTTTTTTCCACTTGCTTACAGGAAATTAAATACGATTTTGGAAAGGTTTCATCGCTAAGTACACCAATCAATAAGTGCACAATGTATCTTCCTGACGAGTCAGTGTTCTCGTCCACACATATGTAAAAGTAATTATTACCTATTTCGGCTTTTATGTTGTGGATAACTGAGGAGAATAACAAATTGACATTATTTCTCTTTAGAGTTCGTTCACTGGGAATGTTTTGTTTGCAATATTTTTTTAAAAAAGAACTACGGTTTTCATTAGATAATTTTGAAAGCGGTATATTAGAAGATACTAATGCACGACACAAGTCTTCGTTAAAAGTTTCTTGTTCGGTTTGTTTTTTGGAACTGGACTGAAAGCACTTCGACACTGAAGGTTGATATTTTTCACCAGATGTGATTTTTACTTTTTCAGCTAAATGTTTCGCGGTTCTGACATGCTGATCTATTTGAAATTTTTTTTCAGATGAAATCTAAAAAAGAATATAAATATTCTATAGTTGTACCCATTTTTAAATTCTAAGATTGTAGAAATAAACTAAAAATGAACCGTTTTTGCATAACAATTAAATATTTAAATTAGATCAAATAAAAATCGGTGTAGTAATCTTGAAAAAGTCAATAAATGACTGCAAAAAGGAAGAACCCACAAATATTTACAAGAGGCTCTTGGTCTTTTCTGTTTACATCTAAAGAAAAAATACTGTGAGCATATACTAAAAGCACTTAATTAATTAAGTCCAATATCTGATATGTTTTTGTATTTAGCAAAATTAAAGCAAACTATGCTATTGTTAGAAAAAAAATGTTAGCGACCTTTCAGTAGACTATTGAATGATTTGAATTTTAAATAAGTATCCTACTTTTTATCGCAATGAGTTTAAAAAATGCTTGAAAAAAGAAAAAATACATCGATTTATTGCGAACTAGCCTTGTGTCGGTACTTTTCTTAAACATAATCTCCAATCTTAAAATCTTTGTTTGTACCACCGTGTAAATTTTTAAAATAAAATAAAAAATATTACGTATGTACTTATGGTTTTGCCATAACATGAACAATAAACTTTATCCATATCCATAGATAGCTCTTTGTAAGGTTTTATCCAACTTGAAACATTGCTTATTTTCGGCATTTTCAAAGCACAATAATTATTCACAATTGAAAATACACGTTGTTTTCGCCTCCAATTTTACAACAAAAGTGAAACCAAGTGAAACTGACCGCCAAAATAAAAATTTTTACCTAGAGACATAAACTGGCAAACACAAACCTTTAATTCCAGGACAAAACGTGAAAAAACTATAGGCCGCTGTCTTTTATTAGTTATTACCTATACCAAGATTTTAAATACCAAGTGATTATAAAACAATATTAAATATTGGCATTTTCAAGCTATCTGTAAGTTTGAATATAAAAATAAATAGTTAACACCAAATTTTCAAATGATATGCACATTGCACATTATGCTCACTTTTATAAAAATATGCAAAATTTGACATTTTTGCATTTTTTATGCATTATATGCAATTTGCATATTTGCCTAAGTCTAGTTATCATCCCTGATAATGCGCCATATCATACCAGAAAAATTGAAAAACTTTCCACAAAATGGCGAAAACAACACATTATCAATTGAATGATTCACAATGAAGTTCCATACAAAGATAATATGTTAAAAAAATTATTAAGTAGCTTTTTGTGAAAATGTTTGTTTAACTTGTGAAAATTTTATTTTGTTTAAAGTAAATTACTCATTATTATGTGTATATTAATTATAAACTATTTAAACATATCTAAAATGTGTATGTAATAGTTCATTTATGAAATTCCATTACATGATTAGAATCAAACAGTGTTGACACAAATACAAAAGTTTCAATAACATTATCGAAGTTAATTACTACTTAAATGGGAATAAGCCACAATTAAAGGTTAAAATACGTTTATTGACGTTTCAATTTCCACTTCGGAAATCGTTCTCAAAATACAAACATTAGTTCACAGTAGGGAACAACTCAATTCCTTTTCTATTATAAACCCCAACAAAAATAAAAATGATTTAATCTTTGCTGTCTTTTTCATTTTATTCGGATCTACTCTGTATGAGTACAAGAAACAAATTCGTTAAGGATTTCTGCTTAGTTTTTAGATTCCCTATATCTCTATTAACATCTTTATCAACGTCTGTTATACCTTGCATTTTTAGAGGGTTCAGATTAAAGCAGAAATATGAATTTGTTTCGAAACTATCTTACCGATTTTTCTATCAGATGTCGCTATTGCGTCCATAACGAAGCCATTTTATTGTTGCTTCTAAAAAGACAGAAAAGATTTATTTTTCACGTTGAGAACGCCTACGAATAACTGTTCTGATAAGACTTATTAAGTCGAAATACGTATCAACAAATACATAGACGCTTTGTACGTGAAATCAAATCTTTGCTGTCTTTTTCATATAATATGTTTGTTTAAGGCCAGAAAGTAAAATAGAAATTTGACATATGATTTTATCTTATAAATTTCGATTTAGACGTAGAATATTTCTTAATGAAATGATGTGAAAAATTACAGATAGATATATTGACTATCAAAGGAAACATGACAATATAGGAATCAAAATGGCTGATGGTTTTTATACTTTTTATTCATAATTGAATCCACTCACCGGCTAAGAGTGGCTATAAATCAAATGGTACACACTAAAAACAAACTAAAACTTTTTCATCTTCTTCCCCCCAAACAAAAAACTTTTCTTCAAACAAATTTAGCACAGCTCCTGCCGCCTACTTTTTTTTAATTAACCGAACTTCCTTTGCTTAAAGTTGAAACCAGAATGCGCGCTAATTGTTAATTCTTAGTCGGATAAACATGCCTGCCTAAAACGGCCGCTGGAGTCGCTGTTTAACACCAACTTAGAAATTAAAAATTAAGAAATATTAATGGGGTATGGAATTAAAATTTTTATTTAATAGTGAATAAAGAAATATTAAAGTGACGGACTCGATACACTATGATGCAGATATTTTAGCCCCAAGTACACCAGCAGAAACAGTGAGTGTTCTCCAAAAAGAACAAAATATCCATTGCCAGTTTTACAGTCTTCTGCGCCAAAAAATTGTACCATCTGCAGGTGGATTTACTGTTTCAGGTATTGCCAAAAAAATATCAAGAAATTATGTAGACATCTTATTTTTTTCCCTTTTTCCAGGTTTAGATGCAATAAAGAAGGATTCAACCGAGTTTTCGAATATATGATGGAGAAAAAATACATGAAATTACATATAAATGAAATAGCCTTCAGAGGCAAAAACAATTTGCCCAACGATGTGAAACATATGTCATCACCAATGCAGTATTTCAATCATTACTTCAATAAAGAAGTTATGACTTTGATTATTGAAGGAAAAGAGAGAAATAGAGCTGCTTTTATTGCTAATTCAAATTTTGCAACAAATTTTGAGGACATGTATTATTATATCGGTATTTTGCTCTACATGTCGATCTATAAGTATCAAAACCTGGAAAGTTATTGGGGAAAAACACATTTTAAGCAATCCAGTTCACTATGACTACAGAAATTTGAACTGATCAAAGGATATTTATAAGATGAGAGTCGACGTGCTAGAAAAGGTGAGTTTTGATATGACAAGCTTTTTCATCTCAGAAGACTTTATTTGTTGTCATTTGCCTTATACATCGTTCCATTTTACTCTTCTATTTCTTATGCAGTTCTTGATGTTCTCCACCTTGCATCTATGTCGGAAATCTGTGCTTCTAGCTTTGTCCCATGGTGTTTTATCATTCATTTTTTTTTCTCATCATTAAGTTTTTTTATCTTTGCTCTTTCTAACATCCTTTCGTCCTCTGTGTATCAAGTCTTGTTTCTGCCGCGTATGGCATTATTGGTCTGATGGCTGTTTTGTAAATTCTGCCTTTCATCTCTTTTCCGATGTTTTTATTTCTCCATATTGTTTCATCCAGGAACCTGCGGCTCTGTTTGCTCTATTTCCTTGATCTTCCACTTATGTTTCGACTATTCCGTAGCTAGATAATGTGATGCCTAGATATTTAAACTCCATCAGTTGTTCTATTATCTGACCTTTCAGCTTCAATTTACATCTTAGTAAATTTGCTGTTATAACCATGTGTTTTGTCTCTGTGGGGAAATTAACATGTTGAATTTTCTTGTGGCTATATTTAATTGGTGCAGCATACGTTGTAAATCATCTTCACTTTGAGAGAGTAGTATTACATCGTCTGCATAGCAGATTATTTTATGTTGTTTTTCTACTATTCGCTATCTCTTTGTAGTTCTTACTTTTTTATTATTTCATCCATAATCAGGTTGAACAATAGAGGACTCAGGGAATCAGAGGTATTAGGGCACTGGCTGATAAAATAAATGGAAGATTTGATTCCATTCCGAAAACAGCTGGTTTATGAGTAGACGAGCAAATGTGTAGTACCAAGATCATGCATCATTTGAGACAATACCTTCCGAATAAATCACGTAAATAGGGAATAAACCTCTTTATATTATGCGATTTACATGATTACGCTTACCGATTTGAAATATACAATGGTGCAGATCATCATTTTACCTGGTACACCAGATCTTGGTGCTACAGCTAATGTAGTTGTACTATTGTCTCAAACAGTACCTAATTTTGTCCAGCATATAATGTACTTTGACAATTTTTACACCTCATTACCTTTATTAGTATATCTTCGTACAAGAGGTATGTATGCACTTGGTAACTACTATAAGAATCAATCGGATTTCAAGTTGTAAACTTCACACTGATAAGGAAATAAAAGATGCGGAAAGAGAAGATTCCATGGAATATGTTGGCACTGCATATGATATCGATGTAAATACGATACAATCAGCTAAAAATCACGATATGATAGTAAAGAAAAAAGTGCATTGAACTAGAATGTCGTATAATATTACGAAACCCATGTGACTATTATACTCTCCATGTAAACCCATGTGACTGTTATACTCTCGAATAATACGAGAGTATAACAGTCACATGGGTAGCGTAGACTTGATATATGGACTGATGGGTCGTTATCACATCAGACTAAAGACTATGAATTTAATGATTCGAACGTTTTATCATATGATAGACGTGTCCGCAACAAATGCATACATTCTATATCGTCGAGGCCATGATGATAAATCTAGTAATAGTGATGAAGGATAAATTATACCAATTACAGTTACCTCAATTTTGAGAACAAATAGCTACTGGTGTTGTGGTTTATAAACAAAGACGTACTGTTGGTCAACTATCTTCTCAGTCCGGATCCAGTCTATATCCTGGTACTAGTAGTGATCACAAAGCTAAACATCCTGTCGCTGATGTCAGATACGACAACTACGTTAATAATATATCTTTTTAATAATATATCTTTATTACATCTTTAAATACACCTTAATAACATTAATTTAATAATTGTATTATCAATTAAAACAATAATATAATCCATATTTAAATTTAATTATAAACAATACCCAGTAGGCGTTTATTATTTGAGTGTTAACCAAAAATTCACTTTCACCTGCCTTAAAAACCTTGTCACTTGTAATTAATTTTATTTTCTGATCTAATTAGTAGGCTAGTATTAACCATTGGATCAAGTTATTCATGTTTCCTTAAAGTGATAAGTATCCTATAACATTTTTAAAGTTAATATGATATTAGATATTACTACCAGAACTGAGGTGGATTGGAATCCTCAAGGATGTCGAAAAGGAGGCAGACCTAAAAAAACTTTGAAACGGGCAGGGACGAAGGGAAGAAAATTGGAAAAATTAGACTTGAAATCTTTGTTCCTCTAGAAATTTCGGAACTTTTACGATCTTTCATCCTTTACCCATTCTTTAATACGTATTACACGTATTACACTAACCTAGATTATTTTTCGTATTTTCGTAGGTTATTAAAAATTCTATTTTTAATAAAAAAATTATTTATTTAATATGTAGAATATATTTTTTAAATTTTTCTGTTTTATTTTCGATTTTATTGGCTTCATCTATTTTACCATCAATTTTTACAATTATCTGTAAATACCTATTTGTTTATCTCTGTGCATTCAAGTATATTTAATTTTAATTTTAACTTTTAATCAGATAAGAATATAATCTGTAATTGACTTCTCGTTTCCGTGTTATCGTTTAGATCTTATGAACTTTCTTTTGTTGAAAAATTTCAATTAGTATAAAATAAAATAAAATTTTTCCAGATTATCCTACAATTTTTGGTGTAGTATTTTTCTAGCTCTGGAATGTACATTCAATAATTTAAGCAGCAGTCATTCTCCGGGAAGCAGATTGCTGAGTCACCAATTAGCGTTATTAAGGAAAGTATGTTATATGGATAAATAAGACACTTTTTCCATTTTTATTTTTTATTATATTTATTAAAAAATTATACAACAAAACAAACCGGCAACAGCTTTAATAATAATAACCTTACCCTTTCTTTCCTTACCAGTCTGTCTAGTACTTGCCCATTTAACAGATTATAATGCAGCCCAGGATGCAATCATTTTTGATACGTAGTAAAATTGTTTTTTTGAATAATTTTTTATTAGTTTATATGAAATTGTTTTAAAAACTATTTCCAAAATGAAAGAAAAAAAAAACGGCAAATAAACTAGTTCTCGGAATATTTGTGGTGTAATCTATTGTCAACTTTTTGACTCCAAACACAGAAAAACACCAGTAAAACAGGATGATGCATTAAAAAAAACAGAACTACAAAAGAAAAAAAAAACAAAAAAGGTCCTAATGGTAGAGTCTTCCTTGCTTATTCCTTCCAGGAATTTGCAAATCAATCCCAACATATGCCTAATCATTTTAGTTAGCAACAATATTGGTGTCACCACTAGACTTTCTAGAGAAGAAAAAAGAACTGACAACAAAGTTCATACGAAGGGTAAAACTGTTATTGTAATCAAACCTTATCATCAAAAAAATCTTTAATTTACTCAACAGTTGTCCATGCTGTGACAGTACATACATGATTCTTATTCAAACAGACAAACATTATCTTTGGAATGCGATGTGACGAACAGCATTACCAGGATGTCTAGGATGAAGAGGACCAATAGATATAGGCAAGCATTTCGAAAGATAGGCCCGATTTTACACTACAAAATTAGCGTTATATATGACAACACCCCTTAAACTGAGGCAACAAGAAATACAATAACACCATCTATTCAAAGTAGAATAAATGCGTGTCTGAATTGAGAAACCTCTTCATGAATTGCTTCCCATTGAAGTCAGTCAGGACTATGTCCATAATATAGTGTTGAACTAATGGTTGACATAAGGAAAGATGTTTCTCGAAAGTAAGTGTTTCCTACTAATTACTTATTATACATCCTAAAAAATGACGACTTCAGGCTATATTGGCACCGTACTATGCTTAGATCAACCAGTGTTAGATAAGAGTCCGGTTCTAACTAGGCAAAAAATGATTATTTGTCTGTCGATACCTAACAACAATAATCTTCATAATAAAAATGAGAAAATAGTTAACTGTGTAGTGTCCTTGTTAATTTTTGCACTACCCAATTTTGGGCGTGGGCGTCTCCTCGTAACATATTTACCATTTTAGTATCGAAAATGATCGCATTCTTATACGACTCTTACGTGTTATACAGCTTCTTTCCAAATAAATTAAATAAGTTAAAAATTATGTTATTACGTATAAAACATCATACATATGTTTAAAGCTACCCAAAGAATTCATGAATATTGTTTTATATTAAAAGAAAAACATAGCACTCATTCTAATACACATCTAAAAACTAAATTCAGAAATTTGACCTTGGTTAATAAACAATAGAACGATATTTCCATCATAAAAATATGATTTAGAGTTTAATTATTAAAATGTCTTGTTAGAATGTAAAAATTCGAACTTAAAATCATATTATCAAAATGTCATCATCACCTACGCTATACTTTAGAATACTATAATAGGATTCTTCCGTCGCTATAGCGTTTGAAGCGATGATAACTGTGTCATCGGTGTATGTAGCGAATGTTGAATCTGCTCAACATTTCAAATGCATGAGTATTGGTATGACTGGTAAACTGGTAGAAACGGTAAACCGATCTTTTTTTTAATTTTGCATTATGCTTTCGTTGGTTTAGTTTTTATTGAATACGGGTTATGATTTCTTAAATAACGCACATCATGATATTCGAGATTTCATAATAATTGAAAACCGTAGAAATAAATAGTCCTAGATTTTAATTTAAACAAAGCATTATAATAGTGCAGGATATGACGGATTTCTGCTCAGAATTCTTTTTATATGCATGAATTGGATTGAAATTTTGACAATAGATAGAAAAAATAGTTTATAAAAAATCGATAGTAGTCGCTAGAATAGTAAATTTTAAGACACAAATATTCCTTAAAGTTTTTTTAAAAAGTCAATATTTTTGGATTTATTCATGATTGAAAGTTTTCAAATTATACGTCAAAAAAGCATGTTTGTTAACGGTTTTTTGCGAATAACTCCAAAAATTTAGATATTATCGGGAAAAATGTTTGTATTTAAAATGAAGCTTATAAATTAAAGAGACTCGTTTTTCTTATTACTGTAAACTTAATATTAACAAAGTTAGGGGAACGACGGGTAATAGCGAACAGCGGGTGATTGCGAACATCACAAAATACATGCGTACGTCATCTGTATCATTCCGTTGTAAACTTCATTTCGTGCTTCCTACTAGTCTGCACATGGTGGCATAGATACACAGTTGCCCCGTATTTGTGGAATTTTTTACAGCGATTTATTTGTTTTTGGTGCTTGCACTACAATTTTAGAAATTCAGAAAATAAGGTATGTACCTAAACACTTGATGGTTTCATTTAAATTGTTAGAGTTAGTTAACTTCCTATTACGGAGAAGTTAAATGCATTTATATTATGATTGTTTCGTTTCTTCATATTCATTTCCAAATCGGGTAATCACGAACAGATGTTCGCGATTACCCGCCAAGTGTTCGCGTTTACTCTTTTAATAATTTGGCTTAGATTCTTTACATTTTTGCTTTTCTTTTGCTTATTCAACAATTTGTATCTTTTTCAGATGCCTTTTAAACGGAAACGAAGTACCAACAAATTTTCATGGACTAATGATCAAATGAAAGCTGCTCTAAAGGCAATTGAAGAAAGACGTTATGGCCTAAGGGAAGCTGCACGCCAATTTAATATACCTGTTACAACATTACAAAACAGATTCTCTAGAGGCTTTTACAAAGGCAGGCTGGGTGCAAACACTCTCTTTTCAAATGAACAGGAAGAAGAAATGAGTCGTCATTTACTAACGTTATCTAAAATATTTTATGGATTAACCCCAATTCAGTTGCGAAAAGAGGCCTTCGCCTATGCAGAGAAATTAAACTTAAAACATAGTTTCAACAGAGAAAAACAAGAAGCAGGTAAAGACTGGTTATATGGATTCATGTCAAGGCATCCTGAGTTAAGTTTCCGTAAACCTGAAGAAACAAGTCTTAATCGCATTCAAGGTTTTAATAAGGATCAAGTCTCAAAGTTTTATGACAATTTGGCTAAGCTGTACGATGAATACAAGTTTCCACCTACTCGAATATTTAATGTCGATGAGATTGGCATTACAAACGTAAATAGGCCTAATTGGATCATTAGACCTAGAGGCCAAAAACAAGTTGGAGCCGTTACAAGTGGAGAAAGAGGCAAGAACGTGACGGTATGCTGTTGTATGAGTGCCAGCAGATCTTGAAGAAAAATAAAACTGCAAAGAGAAAAGTACTACAATCTTCAAGCGAAGAGGAAGATTCGACATCATATAAAGATGATGAATCTGATGACAATGACGATATTAATACCGACGATTGTAATGAAGGAGAATCTTGTTTAATTTGTGGTGAGTTCGGGAAAAGCGAACTTTGGTTCCGTTGCATTATATGTGGTGGATGGGTGCATAAATTATGCAGCGGCTCGGACACACCGGACAACTATAAATGTGATTTCTGTTAATAGGTAATACTGTTCGCCATTACCCTTCTCATGTTTATTATTACCCGACATTTCGGATAACAGCGAACATTTCGTGAAAATTTTTAATTGAGTTTTTTTATTATTAAAATTTTTATTTTTGATTATCCAATAACAAAAATTAATAGCTGTATTACTGTTAGCCACTCTATAGTGGTTTCCGAGTTTTCAACATTTTTATATTTCAAATAAACAATTATTTTCCTTAAGTGTTCGTAATTACCCGTCGTTCCCCTACGGCTGTTCAAAAGTAGACTTTTATTCATCGAATACAAAAATCCAAACATATAATGTTGAATATCCCGAAAATGGTGAGTTTTTCATGCAAAAGGGATAGAAACTTTTTTAAAGAACTAAAAAAAACCTTTACAATTGATTACTAGTAAAAGTGATTTGCGTGAAAATTAAGGTAAGATACAAATAAAATAAAATCCGCTTATATTTTTTCTGACGAAGCAAGTAACAAACTCACTCCCGCTAAAAAGTATCCTGTTTGAAACGATTCATTTTTTATTTAAAATTTTCTTCATATATATATATATATATATATATATATATATATATATATATATATATATATATATATATATTAAATATAAACACGTGTATTAATCAAAGCTGGTTGATTAAGTTCTTCAATTCCAATATGTCGTTGGTGGTCACCATCATCATCAGAGAATGCTACAATTTAGTTACATAAGAAGTCACAGTTAGACCAATTACCAGTTAGACCAATAGTGTCATCCATCGAAGCGCTTACAGAGAGCATATCCAATCTAGTAACATACATAACAAAGGCATATGACCTTAATAAAATGAATATTACTTTTTGAAGCTAAAAAATTAGTGGAAGGCATCATTCCCCAATTATATACTTGCCAGTCTAGATGTAGTATCCTTGTTTAGTAATATTTATTTAGAAGCTTGCTTAAGATCTATTCAAAAGAGACGGAATAATATAAAAACACATTGTAAAATCGAAATTTTCTTAGAATTAGTAACCTTTTTATTCGACAATGACTATTTTATTGTCAAAAGAAAAATAGTTATTCGACAATAAATACTTTTCTTTTGACAATAAATTATATAAATTTACCTTTGGATCACCTATGGGTGCAAAAGTTTCACTAATTCTTTCCTCTTAACATAGTGATCCCAGTCCTTTTCTTTGATTTGATTTTTGTCAAAAAATATGTTAATAACATCATCCTGGCACTTCTCAAAGATAAAATTGAAGATATATTATTTGTATTCAACAGTTATGACCCACATATACAGTTTCCAATTAATACTGAGGATAATAAAAAAATCCTGTTCCTTTCCTCGATACTAAATTAATAAGAACAAACAACAATAACATCCTAGTTGACTTTTATAGAAAACACTCTACATCGGGTAGATGCATATCCAAAAAAATTAGTCAACAAAATCCTTTTTGACACACCCTCTTCTTTACTACAAATTCTAAACTATGCAAATAAAAATATAAAATGCCAAGAGAGAAATGGGAGTGTTAAAACATATTACTCAATTGTAACTTTACCATATCAGGGATCTCACCCATAGACTGGCAAGAGGACTCAATTCCTTATATAATTTTAAAATAGCAAATAAAACAGTGTATAAAATTAAAAATTTACATACTAAACTAAAAGATACTACACCTAAGGAGCAAATGTCACATGTAGTCTACAGTATCCCTTGCAAATATTGCAATAGAGAGTACATTGACCAAACAGAAAGGTACCTGAGCAATCGTATCACATCACACAAGAGTGACAGTAGACTAAATGACGACCGTTGCTCTTAAGCACTACATGTAGTAAATGAAAGACACTGTATGAATTAAGAATCCGTTAAAATTCTAGAAAGAGAAACTAATTACAAAAAAAGACTGTTCCTAGAGATGGCTTTCATAGAACAAACAGAAAACAATATGAACAAAAAAAAAAAACAGTTGACAAACAACACATGAAATTTAAGAACTCTGTAGACTCCATCAGAGACTAAATTAAAGTCACTCACCATACTATCACATAATTTATAATAGATTTTTGGGAAAATAAAAAAAACAATAAAATTAAATTTCTTAACGTTTTATACTATAAACATAAAACATATTTTTCAATAAATAATCAAAATTGGGTTTTTCACCTAATGTTCAAAGTTTATGTGTCGATAAATCCAGTCTTTTTTTAACAAAATTTAAATTGTCACCTTGTGTTAAAACAACTTTAATAGTGCTCAAATAGTGGTTTCCATGAAAATCTTACCGTTTTCCGGTTATTCAACATCATATGTTTGGATTTTTGTATTCGATAAAAGTCTACTTTCGAACAGCAATAACATGCCATAACTTTGTTAATATTAAGTTAATGGTAAAAAACAAATATCTTTATTTTATTAATTTAATTGCTTAATTTTATATCCACAACAGTTTTCACAATAAAATCTAAATTTTTGGAACTATTCGCGAATAATCGTTTTAAAATGTGCTTTTCGGGCATGTAATTTGTGAACTTTCATTCACGAATACCGCCAAAAATATTTTCTTTTCCAAAAAATTCTAAAATACATTTTTATCCTAAAATTCACTATTCTAGCGAGTACCATAATTTTTTTGGATAAACCTTTTCTACCGACAAAGGAAAAGCACATATTGGCGTAGACTAGACTTTGATCTTTGATCTATTTTTTACCTACTGTCAAAATTTCTAGCAAATCGATGCCTATAAAACAAATTTAGAGGTTTTCTACTATTTTTACGATCATATCATGGACTAGAAATAAAATATTAACCATACAGTGCATATTGATGCAAATACTGACGCACATAAAACCATATATGTTGTATGCATCAACCATACTTCTAGTTCGTATCTTTTTATGCATATAGGCGACACGTTTTGAGCCCATCCGTATTATTGGGATATTTTTTTTATAGGTGTAAAATAAATGCGAGATTGAAAACATTTTTCATTGAAATAACTATTTTCTAATTGCTAAATAAAGATAAGATTTTTTCTATTGTATTTTATAAGTGTTGAAATTGTATTCCCACCGTAAGTAAAGGTAAATATTAAAAATTATATTTATGCTTTCTAAAAGACAAATACTGGATGCGTTAAAATAGACTGGATATAAAATTAGATTTTTACCAACCTAGTGAACAGGCAGGTTTTAGTAAAAGCTTTGGCACTAACGACCACCTCCACTACATAAAAGGGATTCTAGAAAAATCCATCAAATTCAATCGACCTTTGGTCTTGGCTTTCATTCGGAGACTTTCGCAAAGCATTCTATACGATAGAAATTACCAGCGTAATTTGAGCGTTAGTCGCATAGATTATCGGTACTCCAAACTGATTGCAAATATATGCAATAATGCAATCATGACCGTAAGACTACACAGAGATACAAACTGTATACAAATCAAACGAGGAAATCAAACAAGGAGACAGGTTATCTCCCAAACACTTTACAGCAGTTCTGGAACATGTTTTAAAAAAATTGGAGTGGGACGCCAAAGGAATCAATGTCGACGGACGAAATGCTCTACCATTTACGATTTGCAAACGACATTGTTCTGATAACAGATAACTTAAAAGAGATTAAAACTATGCTTACTGAGTTATATGCCGCCTGTAAGGAAGTTGGTTTAAACATAAATTTTGGAAAGACACAATACATGATATTTAGTACCAACCAAAAATCCAAAAGTTGACTGCAGCTAAATAGGATTAGTTCCTAAATATAAATACTTCGGTCGTGAAATCCAAATTACCAGCGACAACTGTTGAAGGCCAAATTATTTGAAAAAGAGGACGTTAGATCAATATGAGCTTCCAGTCATGACTTACGGCGCCGAAACGCTTTCCTTAACTTAGGCTATAGCAACCAAACTTACAGTAGCCCAAAGAAGAATAGGACGCTCGCTACTTGTACTGACTCTCATAGACAGGGTTAGAAACGAAGAAATAAGAAGAAAGTTAGTCGTCACAGATATCATAGGGATCGTGATTTCTTCCAATATTGCTAACAATTTTTATCCACTGGTCTCTACCTTTAGCAGCTCTAAGAGCTTTGCAGAATGAATTTCCAGCTGAATTCTTCGTTTGGTCGGACCATTTAGTTGGTGATCGTCCTCTTGATCTTCTCCCCGGCACGTTTCCAGAAACAATTAATCTTTCCAAACTACCGTCACCTCTGAGAACCACGTTACCGAAAAATTGCAGAATACGTTGCAGACATATTGTGAACAGCCTTTTTTAATATCGAGTTGGTTTCGAATGGAAACGTTTGTCCTATGAGCTGTCCAAGGTATGCGCAGCATTCTTCTCCAGCACCACATCTCAAAGGCATCAATTTTTTGGCGCTCGCGTCCGCGAAGACTCCAAGTCTGCCCCGTATAGAAATATTGAGAATAAAAGGGCATTCACCAGTCTCATCTTGATATTTTGAGAGATAGATCTGTCTTTCCAAACTTTAGTTAGGCGACTCATCGCATTTTTGCCATACCAATAGGTCTCCGAACTTCTGCTTCACAGTTACCATCGTTAGTTATAATAGACCCGAGATAGACAAAACTGTCCACTATCTGGTATTCCTGAAACATGTTAGTAAGTTGAATAGTGTGGAATCTGTTGACCATTATTTTTGCCTTAGCTTTATTGATTTTCAGACCAACTTTGTTGCTTTCGGTCTCAACTCTTCGCAGGGGATTAAACATTTCTTGTTCATTTGCTGCTATAAGTGTAGTGTCATCAGCAAATCTTAAATTGGAGATTTTCCTACCAGCCACTGTTAGTCCACTGGCCCATCCATCTAAAGCCAACGTCATGACATGTTCACCAAGATCGACATAGCTGGAAGAAATTGGGCGAGACTAATAAATTCAATTTTGAACATAGAAGGCTTAATGATGATGACAATGATTGTTAAATTTTGCATGAGTGTCGATGGAAGAAATTCTTTCAGTTGATGAGTAGATTTGTTTAATATAGGCCCGACATCATTTAAAATAGCACATGCCATTAGAACCACACAAATGAGGATACAAACGTTTTATTTTATATGGAGTAACAGTCTGTTGTTACAAATTTGAAATCCACAAGGAAACTAAGTTCCTGTAGCTGGCTGTATACCATGTATCACAAAAATTTTTTGTTAAAATCCTTTATAAAAGGTATATAAATTAAAAAATTTAATTTTTATACCTTTTATAAAAGATTTTAACAAAAATTTGAAATATATACCGGCATCAATAACGATGCTACTAAACAATTTCTAGGAGAGCCAGATTTAGGGGCCAGTCCTAATATGGTGATACGTTTGACAAGGAAAAATCCTGCTAAAAACAGCTATTATGAATGTTATATAACCAATGTTTGGTGAAAGGATAATAAAGTAGTAACGTTATCCTCGTTTATTGAAAACGAGCCATCACAAACAGTACAAAGCTATAACAGACAGGAAATATTATAACGGCATTGCCTCGCTGTTGTAAAAAATATAATTAACACATGGGTGGGGTAGATTTATTAGAAAGAAAAACATCATATACGAATGAGAACATGCAAATGGTACATACGAACATTTTATCATATTTTGGATCTTGCAACAATAAATGCTTGGCTTTTATACAAAAAGTGTAATGGAGGAGGCCGAACAATGAAACTTGTAGATTTTCGTCTAAGTTTGGCATACACGTTGTGTACTATTGGTTCATGTGCCACACCGTAACGTGGAAGACCATCAGAATTGCAAAACGAAATTAAAATCAAGAAGAAACAAGCAAAATCTGACCCAATTCCTTCTCAAGATGTGCGGAACGATAAACAAAAATATTTTCTTTAATGAAATATTACCAGAATAAAATGCAAATTTGTTTGCGAAAAATCTAATATAGCTGTATGTTTAAACAAAAGAAAAAACTGCTTGGTTACATTAAATAGCTCCTAAGTCATATGTTTATTTGCTTCTTGCATGTCAAAGTAATTTGTATTATTTTCTTAGTTGCAGATATCATATACCACTGTGTACATATAAATGCATTGTGATTCATATGTGAATCATCCATTTTTTTTTAAAATAAATACTAAAAAACAAAAGAGGATACATTTTTTTTATCATTGCGTATTTTAATCAGATTAGATCTATTCGCGACTAGACGAAAATAAATTCATTAAATGTAGAATTTTTCACAAAATTAGTTGAAATAATCAATATAGTAACAAAAATATTAACCAAATAAGAAATAAAGTTTCTCGAGCATCACAAAAATTAAAGTTGAAAGTTGGACCAGACAACATATGGAGGTATGTATAACGTTAGGAGAGACCAACTGGCCAACAAGTTTGTTAGCTAAACCAATTTGTCCTAGTTTCATAATATAACTATGGGTGTGAAACAACTTCCAGGTAAATATAAAAGTAATCTTTTACTATTCAACAATGCACATACTCTTATTCTTCATCATCTTTGCTTAGAGAGTTATGGATTTACATCAAAAAAAGCTCTCATTTTGTTCAATGAGGTGATAAGTCCCCTTTCCTTGACTTTTTGTTTGTTGTTGTTGCTTATATTATTACTTAAAACGTTTTTATAACGTTTATCACTTACGATAATATATACCTGATCAAAACTTCCTAGCCCTTTCCCTTCCTTTTAAATAGAATTTTTTTGTAGGAGGCTATAATTTGAACATTTTTAACAGCTTTGCAATGCCGCTGTTTAACACAAGAACACATATCATCTAAGCAGTCTTATTTTCAAAACCATTGTGATGTTTTTGCTACTGTCATTTAAAATTCTTTTATTTGTTTTTCGTGTACTAGTAATTTTTGTTATTACCATAAACTGTGTTTTTTTGTAAAAAAATATTTCATTTTCCTCGGTGCTATCTAATACTTTGTCAACTATTTGTTAATCTTCCAATCATTCAGCTATTAGGGCAGTATTTTCTCTAAAACGTATATTGTTGAAGAGTTGACCATTTATTTTTATAATTGTCGTTAGCTCTTTCAAAGCTTCGTTGATTATTTCTTCTGTTTGTGTGTTTAACTGGATAGGATACCACACTGTCTGATACCTCATTTATTGTGTATTTTTTCTAAATATTCTCCTATCTAGTTTTTTCTTTTCGAACAATTGTATGAGCGGTTATGTTTGACTTTGTTATATGTAGTTCATGCAACTTTGTATAAAGATGTTTGTATACATTCTCTTGTTCTCATTGCCCTTCTGAACCCATATTGCGTTTAGATAATAACATATTCTTTAGTAGTAGTATTTTAAGAAATATTTTAAGTGTTTGACTCATTAAACTAATTGTTCTATGATCTTAATATTCTTCTTCATTATTGCTTTGTACTATATATATATATTGTACTGTAATAATTGTTGTACTATATATATTGTGTTTTATAAGTCGACCGGTATTTCGATATTATGCTTCATAGACTTTAGGAAGGCCTTTGACCGAGTGCAGCATATGAAGTTAATAGATGAATTAAAAAAACATCAATTTAGACAAAAAAGACTTTGAGTTTACTAAGGCTATATATTGGAACCAGAAAGCAGTAGTAAAGGTGAACGATATAGAAACAAATAATATACCGATTGTAAGAGGGGTCAGGCAAGGATGCGTCTTGTCTCCGACGCTTTTCAACGTGTACTCACAGGTCATATTCAGAAAAGCCTTATGGGAAAGAAAAGAGGGAATAAGAATTGGTGGAGAAATCGTAAACACCATGATATTTGCAGATGACACGGTAATTATGGTTGAGAGTATAGAAGAACTACAAACTTTACTAGATATGCAATAAATAGTGAATGCATTCAAATAGGATTTGACGTCAACACAGATAAGACCAAAGTTATGATAGTATCAAGAAGTCCAATAAATAATGAACAACTAATCCTTGGTGGACAGCAAATAGAGAGAGTAACAAAATATAAATATCTGGGAGCTTACATCAACACAGAATTAGATCCACACCAAGAGATCAGGGTACGAATAGAAATGCCAAGGGCAGCGTTCTTAAAATTCAAGCAATTGTTCTGTGACAAAAATAATAAAATACTGCGCTGAGACTGAGGTTTGTTGAATGTTACGCCTGGACTTTCGCCTCCATATACATATAATACCGAGACTGTACGTTTCAATCTAAAACCGTTTCCCCAGTGCGAAAGAGAAAAAATATGCGAGCAGTCCTTGTATGTCTTTTTAATGGCCGGGGTTTATTGACCACGTAACCTTCACACTATCAACCAATCTCCAAACACATGTGAAGCAAATACATGGAGGAAGAAATAATATGTTTATAAAAAAATATGATAGCTGATGAAAAAATGTGGAAATAAAGAAAAAATGCTCATATGGTGTCCATTATTCTCGAAAAAGCATACGGAAGTAGGAACTTATAATCAGAAAGGAGTTCCGGATAAGGATGAGACAATTGTGACAGATATGTGTGCTTGATGTTAGAAATAACTGGTGTTAAAATAGGCGGGCAAGGCAAGTAACAGGGACATTTTAAGGGCAAATTATTTGGGATTTAATATATGATGACGATGTTGTATTGTGAAAAAAGTAAAAGAGAATTAGAGCAAATAATAGTGGAGGTAAGCTCTTAGAGAAAACAATTTAAAACGTATAAGAATAAAAACAGTGTATGTAAAATTTTCATTTAAAGATGAAGTTACTACGACATGTAAGATGACGTCTTGGAGTAGTGAAATTATTGTAAAAAGTAACAGCTTTCGTTATCTAGGGAGTTATTACTTAAACTTATTACGAAAGTTATGGGAAAATAAATACAGGTGCATGCAGTACAGTTACAGCCATATGGATGAAATGAAAGGAGAAGAGTGATTTGTTCTGTAACAGAAAGAGTCCAATGGGATTGAAATGAAAATCCTATGATGAAAATTATCATAACACCAGCTATGATTTATATCGCTGAATGTTGTCAGTTTTAAAGAAAGATTAACAACGAATATCCTTATATTACGTATGTGGCGTAAATATTATGTATATTTATATAGCAAAAATTTAAAACTCATTTAAGAATTAGCGAGTTGCAACATGCTTTTAGGTCAGTTGGAAAAGAAATCCCCAAACTACTTTTAGAAAAAAGAACACCTTGGATAATAGTAGGAATTCTTGAAATTCTGGAAGAACGAAAAAAAGAAAGCAAAAGACCTGAATAAATACAGAGAAATTCAGGGAAACATCACATAGACAATTCAAGAGGCAAAAGAGAGGTAATTCTTCGACAGATGCAAGAAAATAAAAAAATCTGTATAAAAATTATGTAAATATTTTAATTTACACAAAAAATTTAGAAGAGAAATGGTTTTAGAAATATCATAAGACTAAATATCCTTAAAAATGATAAAAGGAATATTATTACAGATGTACAGGTAAGATTGTATCACTGGACCAATTACATCCAATAATTTTTTATTGATGAAAGAAAAGAACTGTCATTAGAAACCACAGAGGATACTGAAACACCAATATTACGAGAAGAAGTCATCTATGCCATCAAAAACACAAAAGATGGTAATGCTACTGGACCAGATGATGTTACCATTGAATTATTAAAACTCATTGATGAAAATGTTATTAATGTAACGATTGACCTATTTAATATAATACATCAGACTGCCACAATCCACAAAGAATAGTTGAGAATGAGTCTGATTAAAAAAAAGGTCGAAAAATGTTTCGCAGATATCTGCAGCTTTTAAGGCATAGGTGGGGGTTACTAGATGACGAATAGATGAAAAGATACTCCTATTTTTACCTTGCGTTTTTTTTAAACAATAATTTATGGTCACAATTTGATTTTTTGTCTATCAGTTTTTTCCCTTATATTTTAAATAAACAATATTTATATCATTTTTTTATATCAAGAATATCTTTATTTTTCCGTTTTTTTCGATTAAAATTCATGAATAATTTACGAGATATTTGCAAAAAAGCAGTTTTTTTACACAAATTTATAAATTGTATTAATTTTGTTATTAACAAAATAAAATGTTATTAATACATTTGAACATCAAGGAATTACCGTCTTTTAAATTTGTGCGAAATTTTCCCCCGATCGGTGAAATGGTTTAAAAGATATTTAATTTTGTTAATCCCTGAGACTAATTATTTAAACTATTGAACTTGCCCTATGCATGATGCTAGACACATTTAGCACATTTCCTAGGATTCTTTAAGACTTAGACTATCTCAGAAGTTAAATGCATATTGCGTTTTCATCGAAATTATTTATAAAGTAAACGTTTGAAAAAGGGGTATGTTCTTTACTTATAAACAATTGTAATAACTTCTCTATTTTTCAATCTACAGACTTGTACGTACAACCATTGGATAGCTGGTAAAAAATTCACATTAGAAAATAAAAAACCTTCTGACCAATAGGGACGAAGTTAGCGACTATTTTTTTTAAATCATATCTCCATTGTTTATAAACATTAAGAAGTAAAATTTGCACAAGTTTTGAATGAAAATCTAAACTTTATATTGAAACTTATAGCTATAAAATTCATCTAATTTTTCGAAACTTAAAGCCCTTCGAAACGAAGGTACTTTCGAAAGATCAACATAGGAAAGTGAAGAGGATAACTGTTTCAGCTCCCTTTTTTTTCGACATCGGAACTTCAAATTGCAACACGTAGGAAAAATTTACATTAAATCGGCTTCCATTGCAGCTGTAAGCCTCTTTTTTTATTCTGGGGTAGCTCGTCGAAATATGAATAACTACATAGTTTTCACTGGCCGAAAAATATGGGAAACCTCGGAAAAATTGAGTCCATTTGAAATTCACCGTAAATACTTACTTTTTTTTTTGCTGGAATAGTCTGTCTCAGCATTAATAATGATGACATAATTTTCACCCCCCATAAATCTCGGAAAATCCCGGAAAATCAACATATATTTTTTTATTTTATATCAATGATGTAATAATACTTATATATTTTATAAATTAAATTTCAGGTAATTTTTTACACAATATATTAATATATTCCTTATATTAATAATTATAATTGTTTGTATCTTTATAATTAACAATATTGATTTTTATTCTATTTTTCGTACAAATATGATATACATTAATAATCTAATCTGCGTTACTGCTTTGATAAAATAAGTCGATTTTTTCATCACTTGTCTTATTAAATGTTGCAATGTTTATTGAACTTTACTTTTTTTATTTTCTTTACATACATTGGTTTGAAAGTTAAAATTTGGTTCATTCATTCGACTTCACTGTCAGCTCTGAACCTTTTTGTTGCAGGTTGTTTGTCTTCACTTATTAAGTCAGTCTATAAATATACATCTTCAGAATCACTGTCGTCTTCAAACGTAACTGTACCGAAGTTGCAGCATATTTTCTCCTCTTCTTTTAGTTAAAACTTTTTTGTTCAAAAAACACAAAATATTTTACTTGAAGAAGTATATTGCTTTCTAAAGCCACTACACTAAGACTGCCGAAATTTTGGAGCGAGGAGCTAAAACAGTAAAAATAGTCGCTAACTTCGTCCCTATTGGTTATAGAATATATCTTTTTTTTTTAAATGTGAGTTTTTTTACCAGCTATCCAATGGTTGTACGCACAAGTTTATAGCTTGAAAAATATAAAAGTTATTACATTTGTTTATAAGTAAAAAACATACCCCTTTTTCAAACGTTAATTTTGTAAATAATTTCGATGAAAACGCAATATGCATTTAACTTCTGAGATATTCGAAGTCTTAAAGAATCCTATGAAATTTGCTAAATATGTCTAGCATCATGCATAGGGCAAGCTCAATATTTTAAATAATTAGCCTCAGGAATAAACAAATTAAATAATTTTTAAACTATTTGATCGATCGGGAAGAAATTTCGCACAAATTTAAAGGACAGTAATTACTCGATGTTTAAATGTATTAATAACATTTTATTTTGTTAATAAAAAAGTTAATTAAATTTATAAATTAATGCAAAAAACTGCTTTTTTGCAAATATCTCCGTAAATTATTTATCAATTTTAATTGAAAAAACCGGGAAAATAAATATATTCTTGATATAAAAAATGATATAACTATTGTTTTTTTAAAGTATAAGGGAAAAAACTTAAAAAAAAACAAAAAAGCAAATTGTGACCATAAATTATTGTTTAAAAAAACGCAAAGTAAAAATAGGAGTATTTTTTCATCTATTCGTCATCTAGTAACCCCCACCCATGTCTTAAAAGCTTCAGATATCTGCGAAAAATTTTGCCGTGAAACCGATGATTTTTGCATAACCAGACTGGGCTAAGCTGCAATTGACCAGATCATAAAACAATATCTTTAATGAGTGACACACTTAAAATATTTTTGAAATTATTACACAGCAGAGTTGTTCAAACTCTTGAATATAAAAATAGTAACACACAATTTGGCTTTAGAAAGGGTATGGCCAAAGGCGATGCTTTGTTCGGCTTTAACATGCTGGCCCAGAGATGCATGGACATGAATCAGGACATGTACTTATGGTTTGTAGACTTTGAAAAGGCATTTGATAAGGTTAAAATTATATCTAATCTATATTGGCATCAAGCTGCCAAGGTCAGAGTTGACACCTAGAATATCTAATATATAAAAATACAGAGAGAAGTCCGCCAGGGTTACGTGCTGTTCCCACTACACTTCGATGTCTACAGTGAAGCGGTATTTAAAGAAGCGCTCACAGGTTTAGTATAGGGTATATTTTTATACAGGAACAACAGGAACAACAATGATTTACAGAACGTAATGTAACGCTTTAACGAATGCTGACATAAATATAGCCTTAAGGTGAATCTGAAAAAAACTAAGTGCATGATTATGACTAAAGCTGCAGATGTAAATATCCAATTAATTATTGAAGATACTGTAATTGAAAGTGTGGACACCTACAACTACTTAGGAACATGGATAACATCAAATGTAAGCCAAACCAAAGAAATTAAAACATTTACTGAAATAACACAAGTTTCTTTGTTGTCGGGATATAAGGTTAGAACTACGCATAAGGATACTTCGATGTGACGTGTTCTCAACTCTCAAATAAGTTAACCACCTTTAAATTTTAGTGTTAGATAAGAATCTACCAACATCATGGATTAAAAGAATCTCAAACTTGGAAATAACTTACAGGATAGGAAATCAAGGGAAAATAATATTAACTCTCAAAAGAAGTAAACTTGAGTGCTTAGTACATGTGCTGAGAGGACAAAAATACGCATTATAACAACTTATTATGCAAGGCGAAATTTAAGGAAAGCAAAATGTGAGAAGACGAACAATATTCTGGCTTAAGAACGTGAGGGATTGGTTTAAATGTAGTAGTGCAGAACTATTTAGAGCAGAGGTCAACAGTATGTATTTTTGTTTATAGGCTTCCTATTTTTAAGAGAACGGGGGAAACATTTCTGAGGTAATTTAGGTAAAAATTTAGGGACTAGGAAAAAAGGAAAGGCTAGGAAGTTTTTATAATTTTTTTTAGGATAAACCAGGCTTTTAAATCTGCTCTTTTTAGTTTTGGAACATAGTAGATACGTATAATAATACTAAGTAAAACCAAATATTTTCATAATTGCAAATAAATTTTAATATATATTCCTTTTTTTTAGGAATACAAATTAATATTTAAATTCTAGATATGAGTAGAACCTTGGGTAGCACAACATATGTTTATTTGTATAAAATAAGGAAAATGTTTTAATACTTCTTTTACACATATACTTTTATATCTTCATTTCGTCTACTTTTTTCCCAACACTTAATCTTTATTATCTATATATTATTACATATATAAACGAGTACAGTCCGAATTATTTTTCATTAGGAAAAAAGTATACCGTAAATATCGGCCTACACGGCAACTGTTTTTAGTTTGATAGTTTAAACACATATTTAGATTAGACTTCTATGTAACTTATCCATTTTATATTTACTTAAACTTAGTTTTCATAAATATGTATTTTACGGTATATTTACATAATAAAAACAATTTTTTAAGGTGGTGCGTGCCTGTAAACACAAAATACTTTTGATTTTGTTTACATTATCTACAGTAAAAGATACTAAATTCCGCTCTAATATTGTATTACATACTAAAAATAGTACAAAAGTTATATTTAAGTTTGTAGCTAAATAAATAAGGCCTAAAATTGTAGTTGTGGAAATTGACAAATTACAATTTTATAAACTATTCCTCATTTGGATTTGTACCATGTTATTTCTACTTCAATTTTGGTAAATTTATTTGCTTTGCATATTATTCTGAAAAAAGGAGAATCTTTTTTAGGTACTATGATTAAAATATTGGTTAAAAACGAGTGGTAGAATTACGTGCCGTAATGTAACTACTCATTCGTGAAGCTTGATTGAGTAAGTAAATTACTTCTATACAGCGTTCCACGTTAAGAAAATAATATTGCGGAGATAGGGCCATGTATTTCTTATGGACGATAGAAGCGCAGCGATGCCACGATGAACACAAGCACTATTCACGGTTGTATAATTTGTATTTTCGTTTTCACAGACATGAATTAAATAATTGTTTTTTGACGTAATTTACCAAAAGTGTCCATTCGAAACAAGAGATGAAAAGTAGGGAAAATGATTTTAATTAAATAAATAGTATTTACAACAGATAATTTTATTTTATCTTATTTTAATTATAGTAACGATAGTTTATTTGTTTTTCGGTAAGAATATCACATACCATGAATCATAGAAATCAGTAGAAAATATTGCTTAGTTAATATCTAATTACTAATTACTAATTGCAACTTAAAATAATGCGGTGTGCGTATGTCAGCGATTTTGTGTCGTTCTCTGAGACTACATAATGATAATAAGGGTTTGTGGTTCTTCAGTTGTTATTCTGACTTTACAGTTAAATGTTAATTGAAAATGGAAATTCGAAAAATATATCGACAATCTAGTAAACCGCATGCCTGAGAGTTTTGGCAACACTGATCTACATAAGCCTAATGTTATTTTCTTAACGTGAAACGCTCTATAGTTAGGTAGTTATGCTACTTACGAGGTAAAATCCACCTACACGTCCAATCAAGCCATTTATATAATTGAAAGAAGCACCTATTATACATAAATATATTCACACTTTGTGTTCGGAAGCCATGGAAGATGTAATCATATATATTTCAATCCTTATACAGGGTGTCCAGAAACTCTCCTGACAAACAAAAACCGGAGATTTCTCGGATCATTTTAAGACGATTTAAGCCAATTTACCTAGAACGAAAATGCTTCCTAAGGAAGCTAGTGCTCTTTGAAGATGGCGCATTGTAAGTAGTTTTATTTAATAGCTCGAGAATGCTTTTATTAAGAAAAAACGAAAATTAGTACGATTATTTATTCTCCTCCTGAGTTGAATCGATCCCATTAATTGCGAATTTCTAGTACCGTTCATAGGCGTCCTTTTTGGGTAAATCAACGGTTAATTAACGCATAACTTATTTGTATTTAACTTTTAAGCATTTGTGATACTGACATATGAAATTTTCAGGTATTCTAGTACCAAAAGGTATTTATACTTTAAGTCTGTAGGATACACCGTTTTCTTTAAAAATCGACTAGAAATTTTTTCGTTTTTTCGCCAGAAAAATTAAATTAATAGGTACCTTAATTAATTTTATAAATTACCTTTTATTTCAATAAATGGTAGATAGTAACAAAGGAGGCTCAATGTGATGACCATTAGTCTCTCAATTTTTCATCTTGCTTAAAGAACGCTGAATTCTTGCAAAAATTCCAAAGTTATTTCTAGATTCGTTGCAAGCATCTTGCATCCTTAGCTAGAGTTGTGCACAATTTTGTATTGAAATGGAAATCACAAGGATTCAAATCCGGCGACCTTGCTGGCGAAGCAACTGGACCACCTCTTCTAATCCAGTGGTCTTCTTAGGTATTATCAAGAAAGTTGCGTATATTCCTGCTAAAGTTGACCGGACAGCCGTCATACACTTTTGTTGACAGTTCAAAGCCAACTAGTGCAAAAAATATTAATTTAACTTCCATGACGAAAAAACGAAAAATTTTCAATTTGATTTATCTTGAAAACGGTGTATCCAACTTACATAAAATAAGATTAGGTTTAGTCAACTCTATAGGATATTTTCATTTTTTTCTATTTTTAGCAGGAAATCGCTAAAAACCACACGTTTGAACATCGAAACTCTAAATATAAGGTCTTTAAGCAAAGACGAAAAAATCTACGAACTCGAAGAAGACATCAAAGACTTAAAATAGGACATAATTTGTCTAGCAGAGGTAAAAAGAAAAGGTGAAGAGTGCATAACACTAGAGTCCAGTAACGTCCTATATTACAGTGGGCGAGAAGAACAAAGTCTAGATGGCATAGGATTTCTAATCTCCCAGAAATATGCACATAAAGTAGAGCAATTCGTAGGAATATCTGAAAGAATTGCAATAATTAGGCTAAATGTAAACGAGAACATCTCCCTGAAAATTATTCAAGTGTACGCTCCAACCGCTGCACATCCCGATAAAGAGATTTTTATCGAATTTTATTAGAAAATTGCAGAAACTAGCAAGAATTATCACAGCACGTATACGATGATAATAGGAGACTTCAACGCTAGGATCGGACAACGACTTAAATAAACCGATAACTATATAGGACAATTCCGCTCTGGAGTTAGAAATGAGAGAGGAGAAACCTTGGTTAATTTCCTACAAGCCCACAAATACTATGCAATGAACACATTCTATAAGAAAAAACCTCAGAGAAATTGGACGTGGCTATCCCCAGACAGAAAAACTCGGAACGAAATAGATTACATACTGTGTCACAGATATCATACAGGACGTAACAGTAATAAATACGGCGTCAGTAAATAGCGATCACCGAATGGTTAGATAAAACATAATAAAAATAGAAATAAATTTAGAAAAACTTGGAATATAGACACAGATAAACTAAAATCTAATACAGAACAATATAAAAGCAAGTTAAAACCCACGAAAGTATTAAATCTAGATAAACTTAACTTAAATTAAATTAATGAAGTCATAACAAAAGAACTATTTAATGCAAGCTCAGAAGTGGCAACCGCTAACAGAAAACGAAAATCCAAAATAAGTGTAGAATCACAAAACATGCTAAAACAAAGAAAAGATCTTCTGAGACAAACCAAAAGAGACACTGCAGAATTTAAGGAACTTAATCCAGTAATAAGAAAACAGATAAAAAAAGACATTAAAAAACATCAAGAAGACCGTATAGAACAAGTCATAGAAAAAAACCAAAGTCTTAAATGCACCAAACCAAAACTAGAAAAGAAAAACATAATAACCATTAAAATGAACAAGGACAACTAGAAAAAAGTAAATCTGATATAGCAAACTCAATTGAAAAGTTCTGCGCCGAACTGTATCATTCTAGAAACGATCCAAACGATTTAAAAACGATCGAGTCTTCGAGGTGGTAATTGGAAAAAGGTGTTCATTATTGCACTATCCATTTCCTGGCAGAACTGAACAAGGCGGTCTCCTCTATCATTTCGCGTTCCTAGTCCAAAGTGTCCCACAGTATTGCCAGCACCTCCTTTGCCTACTTTGGCGTTGAAATCTCCTAGCAGGATATTCAGTTCTTGGATTTTGGTATGTTTTAGGGATTCTTTAAATTGTTCATAGAATATTTCTATTTCCTGCTCTGAGCTTTCCGAAGTTGGAGCATATGCTTGAATAATATTCACGTTAACTGGTTTAGCATTAATTTTGAGTACTGATTTTAAATTCCATAATTATAGAACTATCTGATATTCCTATAAAACTAAGTACACATTTGTTAACTTCTTTATTAACTATTATAGCCACTCCGTTTTTGTTACTTGTTGTAGTATCTCCACAGTAGTATATTGTGTGGTTTTCTATTTCGCACTCGCCTAAATTGGGCCATCTAACTTCACTGCATCCAAGTATGTCAATGTTGAGTCTTCGCATTTCTTTAATTACTTTATTCACTTTTCCGGCCTGGAATAAACTTCGTACATTTCATGTACCAATCTTCTTATCATGTTTAAATCTAAATATTTGTGGCCACCGGGGGATTCTTAGTACCTTCTCCCCACTTAAGGGGTGCCCGGGACTAAGGGTCGTTTCTTAGCTAAGAAATTTAGCTTTTAAAATCTAATTCCGCTAAGACAAGCGGAAAAAAAATAGACACTACTGAAATGTTCTATTGGGGAAGGATGCTACGAATTCCGTTGACCGACCACTAGACAAATAATTCAATTTTAAATGAACTATAGGTCAGCACACGTCCATCTCCAACAATTAAAATACTTTGTACATGATATGAAAGCAGACACAGAAAATATAGAAATACTTATTATCTGCGAAAAGGTAAAAGGCCGAAGATCACGAGGAAGATTCCCAACATGGAATCGACTAAATTGCAGGAGTATGCATTATTAATTTTAATCGTATTTACGATTTACATAGATAACAGAAGAAAACGCCAGAAGAAAATATTTTCAGAACAATCATTTATAAATTACAATTTTATTGTGCGTATTAATCAAAAATATCCACAATTATTTGTACGATACCATTCAATATAGGGGGAATTTAGTTCCTTTCACATAATAAAAAATATAATAAAGGGCGGTGTAGATAAAACATTAACAATAACAGCAACAACATTTTAGCAACAACAATGTAAATCATGAGAAAGTTACTCAGACACATATGTTTTTATCATTATTTTTTAACATTATTTTATTTTAATATTATCGTTTGTGACAATTAAACGCCTTTTTATTTATCATTATATAATAGTATATACAGAGTATCGGTCTGTTTAACTTTCGAGTTTTACGTATATAACTTTTTTCTCCTATCTACATCTGGTTTTTGGCTAAATTAAAATATACCGTAGGATATATCAATCGAATGGTAGTAAATTATTTAATTTAATTAACGGTGTGCCATACCGATTTTTAATAATTGACAGAATGTTCTATAATTTAATACTTGGCTTGAAAACTTCTTATGAAGCTAAAATTTTCTGCTTTATTATGTTTTTTTTAAGAATAACTAAATAATTTTTTCCTACTACTCCAAATGGGGTTAGTTTCTCATTCAATACGAGAGTTTGGAACGCTCCTTTTATTTAAGCAAATTAATAATTGTGTTCATGGTTGTTCAGTCAGCAAAATAAAAAAATATGGATACTCCAATTTAAAGATATATTGAACAGGTTTTTATAATTATTGTAGCTTCCAACTCTTTTTCTATTGTGCCCTATTCAATTAATGAATATTGGTAATTACTTCGGCACATTTTTTCTATAACCTGCTGTTTTTGTTCGTTTATTCTAGAAAGCTTTTTCCTTCTAACACCAAGTTTTCCTTCAATTTTGCCTGTTAATATGAGTTGTGTTAAATTAGGTTCTGGTTCCTTAATAGGTGTCCACGGTATTATATATTTTCATGTAAGTCCACATCTCAAATGCCTCTATCTTGTTCATGGTTGGAATTGTGAGTCTGATCCGTAAAGGCTAGTTATCCCAAAATAGCATTAAAGTAGTCGTATCTTAAGCCTCAAGTTAAAGTGTGTCAATTCTGCACTTAAACTCGAGATTCGGGTACAGTTGGTTGTTTATCCAGCAGCCCAGGTACTTTATTTTGTTATTTGTTCCAAGATTTGACCATTATATATGATAAGCATTGGAACATTCTGAGATCAAGAAAAGGCCACCGCTTTGGTAATCTTTGATCTATGTTTATTTTCATATAAAATTCTGGTATAGTAAGATGGAGTCTATCGATATTCCTTTGAGGCCCTATACCTGAGTCTTCTATTAAAATTGTATCATCTGCATATGTTTTCAAACGCTTTGCTAAAGATTGCTTTAGAGTACAAATTAAATAATATAGACGACACCACATAGCCCTGTCGTTGTCCTCTATTAGTAGGTATTTGTTTTGACAAGTTGTTATCAATTCTAATTGCCACATTTCTATCAGTGCAGGCTTTTAAATTAGCCTTACGTCTTTATTGCCTGGTTATATACTCTTTATTAGTTGTAAAAGTTTGCCGTGGTTGACTTTGTCAAAGTCCTTCTTCAATTTAACGAAACACATAAAAATATTTTCTTTGATTATGGAATTGTCCCAACAGTATTTGGTGATATAAAAAAAACTTCCCTCGTGCCCAATCCACTCCGTAAACTGCAACTGATCTGCACTTAAATTCTAAATCTAAAATTTTTGAAATTGCTAGGATTGACTTTTTTAGGCAATGAAGATTGATTTCAGCCATTCTTGTGGGAGATCTCCCGTTTCGTAAATTAAATTGAATGCAGCTGTTAAGTGATTTAAATTGTAGTTTTGAATTAATTTTACTATTTCAACATATATGTCATCAGAAGCAGTACTTTTGTTTAGTTTAAGTTCTATGGTTGCTCATTTTAATTTACTTCCTAGGATTTTGTCTGGTATCCTGTCTGGTATCTTGTCTGGTATTTTGTGGAATGTAGTTGTAGAATTTAGTCTTTCCAAAAACGGGAAAAATGATCTTCCTTGGAAACCAAAAACTTTTTAGAAGATTACCAAAGAAGCCAAAGTGTTTTTTTACAAAGAAGGAAGTGACTTGTTTTCGTTTTAAACACATTAATGTTGGCATTACTAGCTACTTTCTTGCTACATTTTCTTTTTTTTGTAATTTATACAAACACGAATATGAGTATTATACATATACTTCTTCTTTTCGTAGCACTAAAATAAGCTCATAAGACATAACCAGCCCATCTTAGACGTTAAGATTTAATTTATTGGACTACATCGCTAGCCCTATACATCTGTTTGACCTTGGCATTTGTTATCATTCGGTATTAATTAGTATTCGGGTTATGATAGGGTCCAAAGATTCTTCTGAAGACTTTTTTCTTAGAACAACTGAGTTTTGTTTCCATTAATCCTATAGATACATCTGTTTGCATGTCTTGTACATATACGAGTTTATTATTAGATCCAAGTTTTTCGGTTTCATAAACCAGTTTATTATTTATAGCTTTATCACCATTCATCAAAATCAAACAGAGTAAACAAATTTCAAGTGCCAATTGTAGATAACCTTATACCGATAATTTTATTCTTTGTTGTTGTATTTATTTTCAGATACGACGTAAAAGCGGAAATTTTAGATTAATACAAAGTTAGATTGTGTTAATATTTTCAGAGACGTCTTTTATTTTTTTATTCTCAACCAAACATTACTAAGAATAAGCCACAATTAAAGGTTAAAATACGTTTATTGACGTTTCAATTTCCACTTCGGAAATCGTTCTCAAAATTCAAACATATGATATAATATGTTTGTATTTTGAGAACGATTTCCAAAGTGGAAATTGAAACGTCAATAAACGTATTTTAACCTTTAATTGTGGCTTATTCCCATTTAAATAGTAATTAATTTAAAATGCCACAAGAAAATAGCTTCAGAACAATATTACGAAGAAGTTTTAACATTACCCAACAAGGGTATATAAAAAATATAACAATTTAGGTTTAAGCTTTTAATTGAGTTTTAGTGATGAACACAAAGAACTGTTTTAATTTTTTATTTTATACAGGTGTACTATTAAAAACACCCAACTGAAAACTCATGTAGTGTCTAGTTGGAAAAAAAAAAATAAATAGCGACATAAAAAAGAATAATCTGGTTCCATTTTTGGTAACCTTTTGGATGCAAATCCAAATTTTAAAACTCTTCACAGAAACGAAATGTAATATTTAAAATATTTAAAAAAATATTTTTGAAGAAAAAGAAAAGATTTGAATTAATTTGTTCCTAGGAACGTTCGTTTCTATTTAATCTTTAATTACATTTGTGCGTTTAAATTCCATAAGCATCATCGTCAATAAAAGAATGATTTGTATGTAGAGTAATAAATTCAGAAAATGTAAGCTCTGCATGCGAAGAAAGTATGATAAAAATGGAAACTCTAAACTGGTAACAAGTAGATAATTTGGATCCGCGTTAAGCAAACAGACAAAATAAATAATTAAAGAAGTCAATTTCAGTTATTGCATTAATTACAACCCTTCGATTGACAAATATACAGGGCAGGTCATACATTTGCTATCGAAAAATTCCTTAAAACCATTTTCCAACAGTAAATTATTATTATCTGTTGTTATAAAACTTATGACATTTATTGTATGTACAATCTATATTTAGCACAAGTGTAAAAATTTAAAATCAGACATATAGTTTTTCGAAGCAGCACTACTGACCTCCTGCATATTATTTTTACAAATCCACATTTTTTGCTGGACACTTAATTTATCAGTAATCACTGTAAACTAATTAACAATGCACCGTAATCATAAGAGTTTTTGTTATCAGGCAATTAAAAATTCATGACGTTTGTTGACTGTGGTTTCAATACATTTTTATACAACTTCTTACCTTCCACGTTTAAAAAAAGCAATAACAGTTAATGTGGATTAAAAATTCCCGTTATTTCCGATCTACAGTCCAAGTTAATTGTAATTATTGTTTTAAATATACAATAGTTGTAATGGTAAATAGGCGTAACATGACTAAATGTAACAAAAAACAAGTAGAAAATACCACAAACCCAATAAGTAAAGCGTCTTAATTTTGTTATCTTTACCGCCGAAGAACGAAAACACAAATAAAATGCTAAGTCTAAATGTTACACACAAATCAATTGGATATTGTTTTTTTTTATTTACTTAATTAATAACTAATAAGTTATCGCATTTGTTCTTGATAAGCAAATTTATATAAGCATTATTCATAAAAGTAAGACAATATTTCAGAACATTATAAGGAACTTTAAAAAAGATTTAGGATAAAAATGACTTGTAATTAAAAAAAATTACGAATATAAGTGTATCAAAAGCAATGCAACAAATTTTATTAAACAGTGTTTATGTTAGGTATTATAACAAACAAACGAATAACATTTAACAACAATATTCATAATAATACTTAAAAAAAAAACAAAGTGATCGCTAATAGAATATCCATGATTTATAAACGTCGACTTTACTGATTTTATATTTTAATTATTGACTATTATTAATTTAATTATTTTAATAATTTTAATTATTGCATATTTAGAAACATTTGTATACGAATACGACGTTCTACTTTCTCCCACAGATTTTCACTTGGGTTAAGATTAGGGAATTTTGACGCACCTCCAAAACTCTGACGTTATTTTTTAAAATAACTTCAATTCGTGACAGGTGTTTTGGTTAAATATTTTGTTTACTCACTTACTACTGACATTTTCCACTCTACTTAACCCTTTAACGGCGAAATTTGCTTTCTTGAACTTTACCATAAAAATGTATTTATTAGACGACTATAAGTAGGTCTTTAACAGAAATAAAAAGATAATTTAAAAAAAAGTTGTATATTTTGAGAAAAAAAGACCGTTAACTTAACGTAACGCTAGCGTAATGTGACATACAAAATTAGTTAGTGTGGAAAATTTCGTTACATTCGATACATAAGCCTACATCACACTTTCGGCATTTTGTTCTTACACTGGACGAACACCCCTCACCGGCACATCTTCTTCTTTTCCTTCCTTCATTTGGCACAAGCAAGTGGTTGCGACCATCGTACCTCAAATCATCTGATACCCTGTTCAGACTTACACTGGGCCGTGATACTGCCGGCTATCCTGCTCCCTTAGACGGAACTCCATATCTCGTAAGATATGTTTGCACTATTTGTCTTCTAAATCTTTCTTGCTGTCTGTAAACGTTCCACGCATTCACTACTGAAACGTCCAATAACCAGGTAAAATTGCCCACCACTACTTTTTGCGTCTAATACTTATTCTGTATCTGGCAGTATTCTCATCCAATAAATCAGTGCTGCCCATAAAACGATTGTGTTCCGTTATAAGTGATGGACGGCTGATATAAATGTTCTTTTTTTTCCATTCGAGAAAATCGTTTTACACTGGTAGTTGGATTTGTACCATGACAGGTGGAAGCCGCCGCGACGACATTATTGTCCAACCATTTTAGAACAATAACTCCATCGTCTTTATCAATTATGGAACGGTATTCGCCTCTTTTGTTTTGTTTCTGAAAATCTTTATTTTTCATAAGTGGACACGACTTGGGTATGCGGTTTTCTCGAATTGTTCCCGTACCATCATAACCATTCTGCTTCAAGTAATATAAAACATTGAAACCCGTGAACAAACTGTCGAAATAAAATTTAAATGGCAATTTTTTTACAGCTTCAGGAAACTTTCCAAAAATGCCTATCATTGGCGATATGGTTGTTCCGAATTCTTTTTCGAAGTTGCTTTGTCCTTTTGGATTTTTACCTTGGTATAAATCAAAACTGACTAAATACCCTGATGGTGTATTCACACACCATATCTTGAATCCGAATCTAATGGGTTTTCCACGAATGAACTGCTTACAGGAGTGGCGTCCAAAATAAATATCAAAGTCTAAATGTTCTTCAAGGATCCAGTTTTCTATAAATTTTTATTTTATAAGATCCATAAAAGTTCTGAGTTTCCATAGCTTGTCTGATTGGTCAGGTTTTGTATTATCTGCACAATGTAAATATTTTATTATTTGTCGAAATCTATCCCTTCGCATAGCGTGACATACCATTTGATTTCTCATATCATCGTTGAAATCCCAATAAAAATCTCTACCGGGTAATTCAGCATAGCCGGATAAAATAAGAATGGCTAGGCAACATTTCGTTTCATCGCATGTTATGTTTGGATTTGTTTCATTTAAAAATAATGCATATCTATTAGATTGGTCAACAAGAAACTATACAATTTGGTCATCTATAAATTTTTCAAACATTTCAGCAGGAGACAAGTACACATTTGAGAATCGATTTGATAGTTTAGGAAATTCTCTTGGAGATGGAATAAGGTCTCCGTCAATCCAACTTATTTGGGTTTTTGCTGGTCGCTCTAATAACTTTTGTATTACACTACTAGCAACAGCTTCGACCTGATAATTCTCCTCTTCGTTGTGAATTCTAACTTCAACATGAGCAGAGAGTTGTTGTCTGTTGAGATTATCAATCATTCCGCCATCATCCTCTTCACCAGAGTCTTCATCCGTGAAGACATTTAAGTCTGGAGGTTCTATAAAAATCTCTCTAACGTCGATATTATCATCATAAACCATATTTAGTGCCCCTTCAAGAGTGAAACCGCGCCTAGAATAAAAATAATTATTCTTATTATTTTGCTCCCGCAATCGGCTAGCGTTACGATAACGTAACGGTAAAAAAACGTCTACAAAACGACAAAACCGTGCCAGTTAACTACATGTTTCCTATTCAGTTATAAAGTTCAAACATTTGTTTAGTATTATTGGCTTCTAGAATGACCTCTACCACAAAAATATAAATCTATCAGTACTTACTCTAAATGAAAGTCCATTTTATGATCACTCATAACACAACATCAAATTTAACACTTATTAACAAATAAATTAAAAGCAAAATCAACCAATTCTGTCACGCTACAGATTGTTTGACCATCTGACAGTTGTCTAACATAACCTAGAAACGGATTTCAGGCTACAGTTGGGACAGAGCCATATAAATAGAGTTGGGTGCGGCCGTTACATAAACGTAACACTAGCCGTTGATGGGTTAAAGGAGTATGATATTTTTCATTGCATCCTTATAAATAAGTCGATCCATAGTGTTATTCCATGGTGTATGGATCCATATTAGAAAGAATTTCATAAAAGAAACGCTTTCAGATGCTTAAGGACTAAACCTGTTTTTAAATAGCGATTTTTTAGCCGAGCGTACACTGAATATGCTTCTACCAACCTTCTCTAAACTGCCCGGAAGGCAACAATAATTTCTGGCATTTCAGCAATGATTTTAGGTACACAATGACAAATCCTTTTAATGTATATGTTGGTGCATATTATTGTTTTTATTGATCTTCCCTTCTCATGGATCTTTTATTCTAGGATGAAACTAATTTAGATAAAATGTAAATCAGTGATTCAAATTGTCTTGAAATTTTAGCTTGTTTTTATCTTATCTTCCATGAATACATTCACAATTCTCTGTTTAAAGTGTTGTGAAATGGGAATACTTCCTGTCAATATTAATTCAGGAAATATTTATATTATTATAAGATCTAACTTTGCAAAATTAGCAAAGTCGGCGATCTCTACAAGAGATATAAAGGAGATCCTGGGAATGTGGGAGAAAGTTGTAGAGTTCGTGGACAAAAATCACCTCGAAAACGTCGAGTTGTTCAACGAAACTTGCCTAACTCATTTTCATAATATCCTAAAAGAAAGGAAGAAACAAACCGCACTGGATAGTTTTTTTAAAGATCTGAAGGTGAGAATAAGCAAATTGTCATAGAAAAAAGACCAGTGACGAAATTAAGCACTTCCGTAAGCACTTCAGGTTTTCTTTTATTATATTTTTATAGAATATGTATTTGTTATTTGTAAATAAATGTTTCTTCTTGTAAATACATTTGTTTAAATCAAAAACACTTAACAAAAACAACTGAGGTGGTATTTTGGGAGCTGGAACGGATTGATGGCATTTCAATTAATTTCAGTGGGGAAAATTGCTTTGACATACCAGCAGTTTGACATACAAGTAAGGTTACGGAACGAATTAAACTCGAAGGTACCACTGTATAACCGAACATTTACATAACTCATTGATATTTACAAAAGTTTTAATGATTTTGTTTTATTTTTTAAAAATGGTGACATTTTATTATTATATTTTTGTGTATTCGCTCCGTGCGTGACCATGGTAGAGGTACCTTGAAACTATGCCAGCGTGCGTAGCGGCGAAATATGACAAAATTGGACACTATCTTTTTACGTATAAATTTTATCAAAAATGTGTGCAAATACACGTTGCGTATTTAGTTGTGCTAATAATAGCAAAAATAGTAAGTGTAGTTTTTATAGGTTCCCAAAGATTACATATAAATTAGAGAAAAGAAAAAGATGGATCCGTGCTATTAATATGAAAAAGGAAATATCACGTAACCTCATTTTTATGCAATTGAAATATTTAAATAATTTACCTTAAATGATATTTTATAAGGCTTCAAGCTAACTGCAGAGTGCCTGATGACTTTAGCTTTTATATCATAACTTTTACTATTACTGTTTTTAATTATATGCTCTTTCACGTGAAAAACTTGATTTGCCAGTACTAGATTTTTAACTTTTCTTTTCCGTTTGGGATTAAAAAGATATATTATGATGAATTTTGAGAAACCCAGTTTTTAATACTACATTTATTTTGTACATAAACTGAAAAAATATAATTAAAAAGTTAATTATTAATAATTGTCAAGTTCGCCTGTATTTAACAATGTCAAACATATGTCATTAATGTCATATGTTTAACCTGAAAATTGGTAGGTCCAAAACTGTCAGATGAAGGCGGTAGGTGTCGCGTCAGTCACGCACGGAGCGAATATTTGGATAAATTGAACATAAAAGATAACGTAACCAAAAACGTAAAAAGTCTACACAAAATATGGATATTTTAAGAAAAATCTTCTGCAAAAATAAAAAGCAAAGAACAAGTTTTATGTGTTTCAACATGTTTAGTGTTACTATAAACCACATGGCAAGACGACATTTTACACAAAAAAAAGTTGATAAAATGCTTAATATCCAAAAACTGACATTATTGCAGTCAAACTACTAGAAGATCAATATATTATTATTAGCCATTTTTTACGCAGCTTAGAGCTTTTACAATATTAGCCAGAAATCGAGAAGCTAGAAATCTGTAGACTCAGGAGCAACTCAACTAGACTAACAAGCAACTTATGTTTGATTAAAGATGAATACTAATTTGGTCCTATAGACTGAGAGTTTCGCGAGAACTTTGATCAATTAAACATCTAGAAACAGTTGGGCTGCTAATACTTTGGTGGCAGAATACTTTGCATTAAATGTTAAATTAAAGAAAAGTTAAAAGAAATCAAAATTAGTTTTATTGAACAAAAATACTGGGTAATTTAAAAGATGTTATTTCGATGAGAAATTAAAATTTGTATAAACACTATTTTATAAAATATTTACTAAAATATATAGTTTTTGAGTTATAACAAAAAAACCGAAAAGCGGACCGATTTACCTCGATCTCAAAAACGCAAGTCTTTATTTGGTGGTACTCTTCGATTTTACCATTTTTAGAGGTCAATTAACCATAACAGACAATAAAATACCTTGAACGCCTCATTAAATTTTTATCATGTTTTTTTTTAAATGGTCAATAGACTATTAAAATTGACAAAAATACGGATTTGGCAAGATATTGTATATTAAAATGTAAGTAACCCAGATAATATCAAATCCTGACATTCTTTTACTGAGCACAAACGATTAGTTTTCTATACATCGAAAGAAAAACAGTTGTCAGCTAATTCGCTGATTCTTGGTGTTATCTCTTCTTTGTTCATATGTAAATATTCCTTCAATCACAGCACAGTTTCCATTTCCGCTATTTCGGTTCGAGGCCTAAAACATACGAATTAACAGTTACAAATACGTTCATATAATAAATATAGTAAGAGATAAAAATATTGTCTAAGTAAAAAACATATAGTTTAAAGCAGGGGTGTCCAACTTGCAATGCCTCAAGGGCCAAAACTAAAACCTTTGATGTTGTCGCGGGCCATATATTATAATTTTGCTACAAGTAATAACAAAATAAAGTGAGGTATAAACATAAATAAAACAAAAAAGAGTATTATTTCTTTTATTGCTTAACAACTACATTTTTTTATAAACGGAAAATTTATTGATAACACTTTTCAATAATCAAGACAAACATTGCAAAAGCAACGAAAAAGATGTATCCAATTAGTGTGAGGACTGTGGTCGATCGGCTTCATCCACCGATGAAGAAATGTCCACCTCCAGTTCAGTTGTAGTCACTCTCATAAGATGACGTAAGGAAGAATCGGTAAGGTTGCTTCTGTTTTTATTTTTTATGTATTTCATGGAGGAAAAGGCACTTTCACATGTATATGTGCTTCCGAACATTGACGTCATTTTCAGTCCAAAATCTCGCAGGTTTGGGAATTCCTCCTTTGACAGTAATTTGAAAAATTCAGGTCCCTTTTCTTATCTGGTGATTAGGAACATATTTGTTTGAAGATCACATAACTCAAGCTGTAAGTTGGGTGGTTGATCATCAATGGTTGCTCTAAGAGGGTTATTATAAAGTAGTACACTGCTTTTGAGACAAAATGTTATAAAAGCTAACTGTCTTAAGAATTCTGGATCCTTAAACTTCTCTTCCAGTTCAGTTGTGTCAGATGAAATGTACTTGTTGAGGAATGCAGGGATTTCCTTTCTCATGGCAAAAAATCGTTCCATGCACTTTCCTACATTCAGCCACCTTACATGGTTGTACATTAGCAAGTCTCCATACTCAGCCTCTGTTTTCACTGAAAACTGCTTTGTTGCCATTGTAAAAAAGATCGATTTCCACCTCTAATCATATTTATAATCTTAATCACAGTTTGAAAAACTTGATCTGCCTTGACTGATTTTCCACATAAAGCTCCCTGATGTATAATACAATGAATTGTTGGGCAAGTGACACCATTCTCTCGAAGCAGACTCACTAATCCAATTTTTTTACCTGTCATTGATGGGGCCTCGTCTGTTGCTATGGCTGAACATTTATCAAAGCCTCCAATTCTGTCAACTGTTTTCTTCACAGCCTCATAGATGTCTTTTCCTTTTGTTGTTCCATAAAGAGGACAAATATCAAATAACTCCTCTTTACTGGTAAAATCATCAAAAGTAGTGCGCACAAATATTAACAGCTGACTAACATCGGTTTGATCAGTGCTTTCATCCAAACAAAGTGAGAAATATGAACTTTTCTTAACCAGGCCAAGCACAGATTTTTCTACTTGCTCACCCATAGCAACAATCCTTCTTTGTATGGTTTGATGTGAAAGTGGCACTGATTTAAATTTCTCCGCCATTTTAGAATCACCGAAAGCTTTGGCCATTTCAACAGCACATTTTTTTATTAAATTGCCATCAGTGAAAGGTTTTTTTGCCTTTGCCAGCTCAAGCGACACGGCATAAGATGCATGCAAAGAATGCGTTTGAGAGTGTAATATTTTACTGAACATACCAGTTTGCTGTTTAAGCTTTTTCTTCAAATCTGCAACTAGGGCACGCCGACTTTCATTTGTGTACGTAGCATACTTATTTTCATGCACTGTTGTGTAATGTCTTCTCACATTATATTCTTTAGGCACTGAAACGACATTTATGCACACTAAGCACTGCAACTTTCCATTATTGTTAGCAATCAAGTAATCACTCTTACTTTCTTTGTAAATTCTGTTCTCACTATCAATTTTCCGTTTTACTGGTTTTACACTCATTATTGTATAAGAGGAATCAAGACAAAGAATTAATCAAGTTCACTGTTCACTAGCAACGTAATAGATTAGCCGACTAGCCTACGTGTCAGTAGCACACTGGCACGATGGCGACGGATGGTAAGCAGTGGGAGGTGTGGCCTGCGTGAACTGTGATGCGCAGTAATCAGTGCAGTTTTCATAGTGGTGGGATTGTGTTCGTTACACGTCCGCGAAGCGGCACGCGGTACAGTACTTGTGATGTAAAAACACTGCTAAACCATAAAATATAAAATAAATTAAAAAATCTTTTTTCACAGTGGCAGCATTTAAAGAAAATATATGCTTTTCGAAAATCTTACGTGGGTCACAACAAATAGCCTCGCGGGCCGGATGCTTGCCGCCAGTTGGACAACCCTGGTTTAAAGCATTATTACGGCACGTAATATTTATGTTTGGGAACAAAAACTAATAAACAAAACAATCATTTTTCAAAAAATGTAAGATATGTCAGCGATATAACTTTTTCCGAAACATTTTTATCACACCATGGATTTTCGTCCTCTTTATCCTTTATCCTTCTTAAGGATATAATGTCTTTGTGCTGCCTCAGATAGAGAGTAACCGGTGGTACTCTTTATTTGGCCTGATCATCGAAGTAGCTATCTTCCTCGGGTTTTTACCATCGACTTTGCCTTAAACCACCCATCACTCCATACCTTTCTTTTTTTTTAATCTTATTACATAATTTGATATGGAATTTAACTTGTAACAGCTTATGGTCTGATCCACAATCAGCCGCTGGTTTTGTCTTTATGTTGACCACTGAACTTTTTCATCTTTTGCTGACCAGAATATAATCTATTTAATTTTTATATCTTCCTCCCGGTAAAGTCCAAGTTGATAGTCTTCGCGGGTGATGTTTAAACATTATGTTCATGATACTAAGTTCACCATTGATGATAAATTGTAGTAGTCTTTCTCCTCATTAATTTCTTTCGCCTATTCCAAACCCGCCAACTGTTCCTTTCAGTTGATCTTCTGTGGTTGTCTTGCCTATTTTAGTATTCAAGTCGCCTAATACTATGACCCGTTCTTTTTTGGGTATATTAGTGATGTTGCTGTTGCATCGTGAGTCATTTTGAGAGGTTCTTATAAACCAGTATGGTTACGCCTTTTTGACCAAATTTATTAGCGTCCAACATAAAGACCTTGTAGTAATTAGATTTCCAGTATCTCTGGACTCCTCAGTGAGTTTCAGAAATTCACACATATTTATGTTTTCCCTAATAAATTCTCGCTCAAATATATGTAGTTCTAGCCTGGTTCCAACAAACCTCGAACGTTCCATATGGCTATATGGTGTTTCGTATGTAATTTTTTTTTAGTTTTTTTTTTAAATAAAGTTTTCTAGTCACCAATTTTGCAGGTATTGCCTGGTTACCCACATCCATCTGTTCGGTTGTCCGTCTCACACCCGCCGATCCAGACCCGATGTAGAGTCGATTGCTCCTCAGATCGCATAGCACTTTAGTATTTTTGTCTATCGTCTCTATAAGGTGTATTTAAATACATAATCAAGTGGTTTTCCTGCTTGATCCTTATGCCGTTGACCACATTGATGCTTTATACGTTATGTTGATCAAGCTTATGTTTAACACGTACATCAGAGCAAGTAATTTGATTAACCATAAAACGTTTTTGCACCACGTTTACTCTAACTGATAATATGCATCCACAGACACGTCATACAGTGCGTACAGAAGAACTTGCTGCTGTAGAGCGTAGCATACAGAAAGACGCGAATCAGTCTATCTGCCATAGTGCACAGCAGTTCGATACGTCGATCCACTTTATGGAAGATTTTGTGGAAAAATCTGACTTTGCGTGCTCACAAAATCCAACTTATGCAAAAGTTAAAGGTACATCATCACCTAGCAAGGCATAGATTCGTAAGTTTGGTGAGTGGGTCCAAAACGAGATTGCCGTTGATTCCAATTTTCATAAGCGAATTTTGTTTAGCGATAAAGCTCACTTTTGGTGGTCAATGGCTACGTCAACAAACAAAATTGCCCTCTTTGGAGTTAAGGTAATCCTCAAATGTATATTGAGAAAACATTATATTCAAAAAACTGACTATTTGGTGTGCTTTATGGTTTGGTGGAATCATTGGACCGTACTTCTTCAAAAACGATGCTGGACAGAACGTTACCCTGACCGTTAATGGTGACCGCTAATGGTGACCGTTAATCGTGACCGCTATAGAGCTATGATTACTGCCTTTTAAATTCCCCAATTGAACAAACATGATGTACAGGAGTTGTCATTTCAACAAAATGGCGCAACATGTCATACAGTTCGTGTCAGAATTAATTTATTGTAGAAAACGTATGATAACCGCAAAGTTTTACGTTTTGGACCGTGAATTGGCCTCCAAGATCGTGCGATTTAACATTGCTAGACTATTTTATGTAGGAATATGTGAAGGTACGTAAGTCAATTTTATCCCAATTTATAAAAATCATCTTTGTTTTATTTCATTTCAAAGTTATATACCTATAAAAAAACACCGACGATTAAAACACTTAAAACCGACGATTTTCTTTAAGTTTTCCAATACTATTTATTGGATCTAATATTTTTCTGAATATTTCTTTATTGAATATTAATAGTCTGTTTTCATATTCATTAGAAAGTACTAGGAAGCTTCATAAGGACTAGAAAGGTTCTATATAATGGTATTTTGTTTTGCTGCTTAAACAAAGGTGTATAAGTTGTTTGATAAATAAGTTTATAATAAATTCTGTTTGCAAGCGTTATTCTTCGGCTTATCTCTTGGGATAATATGTTCGTGGTATGTACCATCCTTCCCAGATAAGAGAACTATTGCACCACTTTATAATTTATCATAGTTACCAATGTTAAAGTTTTGTCCCATAATTACCATTTAAATGGGAATAAGCCACAATTAAAGGTTAAAGAACGTTTATTGACGTTTCAATTTCCACTTCAAAAATCGTTCTCAAAATACAATCTTTAGTAAATTTTGTCCCATATTTCTGATTCTTTAAATTTTTCTAATACCACGCGCTTTATTTTGCTTTTGTTGATTATTAGATCGAACTTATAGATACTGCATTTAAGAGTGCAGCGAACATCTTGTAGTTATGAGTCGTGAGTGTGACAAGATCCGTTCAAATTATCTGCATAGGCGAATACCTGGATAGATTTAATAAATATTGTACCTCACTTTTTCAGTTTTGCATCTCTTATAACTTTATCTTTCATGTTAAAAACAAGGCACATCAGAGCATGCCCCGTCTCAATCCTTTGTTGGTGTTAAATTTTTCAAAACAGCTAATTTGAAATTTTTACTGTACATATGACTTTTGACATGGTCATCATTATCAAACTTATTAGTTTAACAGAAATTCTCAAGTTCCACATTGCTTTCTATAACTTGTTTCATTTTATGCTATCATTCGCTGCTTTAAAATCTACGAACAGATGAAAGGTGTCGATATCAAACTCACTTGATTTTCAAGGATCTGTCTTAATGCGAATATCAGGTCTAGTGTTGACTGAGCAGGTCATAATTCACTTTGATATTGACCCAGAATTTCGTTAGAATATAGGCTTAACCGTGTATAAATTATGTTTTTATATATTATATTCAAAAGGGTGTCTGTCTGTAATGGTCATATTCAAGCTGATCACCTTTTTTGTGTAATGAGCAGAGCGGACTGATATTCTATGCTATAAGCATTTGATACTCTTCCGTACTCTTAATATAATTTTGTAAATTTCATTTGTTAAGTGCTCTTCTCTATATTTGTGGATTTCTGTGAGGATTTCACCTATTCCTGGTGCTTTGTTGTAATTTATTTTCTAAATTGCCTCATTAGTTTACTGTAAGGTTAATGTATCGACTTCCCTCTCATTAGCTTAAGGTCTAATTGCATATCTAGAGCATTGCATCATCAGTGTACGACAAATCTTTTTACAGCATTTTTTAAGGATCTTCTACTTATTAGCCCTGCACAAATGCAATTTAGGTTTAAGTTATTTTATTGCACTATCGATTTTTTTTATAAAAATTTCTTGTCCCGTTCTGGCTTCTTAGAGTTTTCAGTTCTTCAAGCATTTTAGTCTTAAATTTTCTTTTTTTACTTTCGTAGACATGGTTTCTCATCGTTTCTAAGCTATTCATAAGGTTTAACAGCTGCTCGTATTTTTCTTTGTTGCATACACTTGTATGTATGGTTCTTATTTCTTAGGGCTTATTTACATTCAGCTTCGAACCAACCAGTGCTTTTAGATAATTTTTTTCTTCGTAGGATCTGATTTACTGCATGTTTCACTATCCTAATAGATATAATGGATAGTAATTGTAGGTTGGCACCTATATAACTATGGATATCTAGCAGGCTAGAAAAGTGTCTACTATTGGTTTGGTTGGTAAGATTTAGTTATGTGTGTATTCAATGCATAGACATATAATACAAGATAGACTAACTGCTGCAACACAGTCGCGTTCATCCAGTGCGACAGAGAAAACTGACCCAAAGCAGTCCCTGTATCTCTTTCTAATGGACTGGGTTTATCGACCACGTGACCTTCTCATTGCTCATTTAGGTCACGTGGTCGATAAATCTGGCAAATTGGATAGAGATGCATGGACTTCTTTGCGTCAGTTTTCTCTATCTCACTGGGGGAACGGGCTGCTATTGCAAGGATCACTCTAGCTTGTGTTACATGTCTGTGGTCGAATGTATGTTACACAAGATGACGAGCGATGTCCACGTCACCTTCTGTATCTTTCTGCAAAGGAAGTATATGCTACCAAAAACCATATTTCTTGAGGCTTTGAAGTTACTTGCCCAGATTCTGTTTCATGTGTGATATCATGTGTGCTAAATTAAAAAAAAAATGTAAAATGTGATTGGAAGCTGGCCTATTTATATCATCATCATCATCATCCAGCCTTCTACGTCCAAAGTTGATTTGACAATTTTTGTTTGCGTTGTCTTTGTGATTTGTTAATTGTCATTACACAAACCAAAAGCACGGAAAATTGTAAATGATTAAAATCAAATGGTACGTTCGTTAGAATCATCGGTATACGCGGGATCATGACATTCTTTTTTTTTGTATTTTTCCTTGATGCTCGTTGCCTCGAGCATGATATTATTTATTAGCCTTTTCAGTCAGTTCCTTTCCATGAAACAGTCGAGATTAGCTAGTGTTACGCTGCATAATGACAACTGATCTTACTTTTAATGGCTAATTGTTACATGGGAGTACAGGCAATTCCAATGAATTCAAAAACTCTGTAGGATAGTTTACTACATCATTCTGATTTATAACTGTGTCAACTAATTCGAAAGAAAATAACTATCCTGGAAGAAAATTCAGAGTAGAATATTCAACCAAATATACATATAAAATTTCATAAAAATCGGTCAAGCCGTTTTGATGGATTATGGCAACTAACCCTGTGACACTAATATGTTTATTAAATAGTAGGGGTTGGTGATAGAATGGTGACAATTCAGGATTGTGTGTATTGTTTAATGCCACTATTTTAATGGCAATTAAAAAATAGAAGTTAGTAATATATGGGTGAAAATTAAGTAGGATGTATGCATGCATTTTTTAAAGTTACATCATAAAAAAATTGAACACATATATAAAATTTCATCAAACTCGGTCCAGCAATTTTGGAGGAGTATGGCTATTAGGAGGAGTATGTGACACTAATATGGGTTAAAAAAACTGGGTGTTAGTAATAGAGGGTTGAAAATTAAGGGCTGTATGTTTAAAAAATAAAAAAAAATAGATAACAGCCTATTCTCAGACTTACCGAATATACATAAAATTTTATAAAAATCAGTTCGGCCATTTCGGAGGAGTATGGCCATGGTGATACGATAAATATATATATATATATATATATATATATATATATATATATATATATATGTGTGTATAAATATTGCATTCGATAATATCAGACAGCAGGTGTTGTGATGATACTCGTATAGTGGTAATACCGAAAAATTTAATTTCTCCAGCACAAATTGTAGAAGATAAGGTATAATAAATCCTTGTTTCTTTTAGGGCCTACTTAGTATAACAACATTTTTTTGCAAAAATTATGCTTTATTCATTAAAATAATCTCCTTTAACGGCGGTACAATCATTCATACCTTTTCTAATTTTACTTCCTTACCGGAGCTATATTTCTTGCCACGGAGCATTTTTTTTTGATCGAAAAAAAGGTGATAATCTCTTAGGGCCAGATCTGGACTACACGGTGGGTGCGGAAGCAATTTAAAGCCTAACAAATTTTTCTTGAACAAATGAGGACTTTTCTGTACGATTTAGGTCTTCAAACGCTGTAACAAACCAATGCAGGTCCTTCTGATTGTGTCTCTATGTTTCAAATATTGAATGAAAATAGTTCCATGTGGGTCTCAAAATACAAAGGCCATATCCTTTCCGGAGGTTTGTTGCATATTTGGTCGTTCAGACAACTTTCTCTAGGTACTGTCCACTCTAATGACTGCCGATTTGATTCTCGAGTGAAGTGGTAGATCCACATTGCATCCATTGTAATATATCGAGGCAAAAACCCCGACTTATTACGGCTAAACATATTCAAACAGCGCCGAGATATATTAATTTGTTATTATTTTTGCTATGGTGTGAGAAAACGCAGCACCTATTTGGAAAGCAGTTTTCTCATACTCAAATATTCACGTGATAACTTTAGACTGTCAGCTATCTCTTTTAACTTCTTTTTGCAGTTTTCCATAATAATTTTCAGCACTTTTTGGATGCTCGGGAATAACTGCATCATTTGGCCTTCCGGAGCGCTGAGCATCATTCGAGTCGGTACGACCCCGTTTGAATTTAACCAACCCTCGTTTAATGGTTGTCATCGATGGGGAGGAGTCCCGACAACACTTTTTAATCGATTCCTCAGTTTGGACGGTATTATTCCCATCAAGTTGCAGTGATAAATTAACAAGAAACTTGAATCCATTGTTTATAAAAATCAGTAAAGTAGCGTCACTTTAAACACTGCAACTCTGTTATTAATAATCCGAATGAGATGAACATTTTGGCAGTCTTCTTCTTCTTTTTTTAGCTTTTATTCTTCTGAATAATCAGCCAGCACATTTGTTTTGTTAATTTTTGGGCCACTGTCGTGAGTCTGAGAATATATCTAATGCCCTATTATCAGTGAATAAAGACATTTCATCTACATAATATCTACATTTTATTTATATTTTCCGTTTTTTTATTCTTATTTAATGTAATAATTAAATCAGATACCAAGAACAATACAACATCACAGATAACTAACTTGACTGATATATCCATTAACAACCAACCTACCTTAATAATTAATTTTCATTAACTAAAAAAGATAACATTTCCTTGCTTTAGATACATCTTAATAAGATATTATAATAATACATGAACAATATAATACAATTAAAAAAGAAAATCTAAAATATTATTTCCCTATACTGGGATTTAACTTCATTCGGTTTTACCAATGAATTTTAACGACATAAAGATTCAAAAGAACTACTTAAATTGTCAGCACATGCGTTCTGGTAAAACAGAACCTCACATTTAAACTTTCTAACAATAAAAAATTTAGTTATTGCCGACAATTCAAAGAATTACCTCCTTTTAAATGTAGTTACATTGGGTTTTTCTATTAACCTTGGGTAAACCTTTGCGTTTTAAGTTTAAGGCTACCATACATTTCCAACGTTAAAAAAAAACTTTTTTTGCACATAGTAACAAAAAAACACCACTATGTTGTTACTAGCTAAGTTTTTTAACATTCTAACTCTACAATTCTAAGTTACGGTAAGATCAATAATGTTTTTAATAGATAATATATGGTAGCTAATTATAATTTATTCTCTTTCAGCCTTGAAGAAGCCAAATTAATTCTCTTTGGCGAAAACGTTCGGCGAAACAATTGATACTCATTAGAGTCTTTCTTGCAGATTTCCCCAATAGTTAAGAGTTTACTATTTAACTTATCTGCAAAGATTAAATTTTTTTTCTATATATATATATATATATATATATATATATATATATATATATATATATATATATATATATATATATATATATATATATATATTATATTCTTCTTATCTCACTCCATATTCTCCACATTTTAATTTTTTTGGACGGTTTGCTAAAATTGTTTGATTAGTTTAAAAATATCTTAAAATATAGATGAAAAAATTGTTTGAAAATACATAGTTGGAAATTATGAGCTGCGTACAATGGATAACACTGAAATTATTACGACAGCCTATACATAATTGGTGGATGCGAAGTGGTCAGTGACGGCGATCATAGTGATGGTCAGATTATCCTTCCACCATATATTTAAAAGTATCATTATTATTTCTGACCGATATAATGATTGATCAAAGATCGATATGGATATATACTAATCTAAAGACTTCCCTCAGTACAAGGTTTGTCATGTATTGTGTTTAGGAAAAGTTAATTTTAAGGCTACCTCGTGTAAAAGAGATCTAAAAGTCTTGAAGAAGTTGGCAGGCATAATGTACCTGGATTGCAATAAGGACTATATTCTCTGAAAACCTTAAGTTGTTCGGAAACTCCTCATTTATGTGGACTCCAATATTTTCCCAATTATTGTTTCTCATAGCTCTCTGTAACAATGCGGTGAATAGTTTAGAAGAGAAGGTGTCTCCTTGTCTAATACCCTTCTCCAAGGTAAATGTGTTTGTGTCACCATAATACATTCTAACTGCAGTTGCTGCGCTATTATACATATTCTGAAGAAGAGTTGCACACTTATGATCAATACTGCACTTCCTAAGATCTATAAACATGGAGCTTTGCTGGAATTAGTCAAATTCTTTCGCATAGTCTACAAATATCAATATCAAAGCTTGTTTTATTCTACAACTCTCTTTGTCAAGGATTTTATTACTTCGTGGTCATCCGTTCTAAAGCTACTCCTAATGCGGCTTGCTCTAGTGGTTGGTAAAAATCTAGCTTAGGTCCCAGTGTATTATTAATTATTCTCATAAAGAGCTTATATAAGGTGATAGGTCTGTAGTTTTCAATTTCTGTTATATCTCCTTTTTGTGCAATATTTTTTATTTTTCCAGTGGAATTCCATCAAAGATGCATTCGCCTCTTAGTTTTATTATTTCACTTACAATGCCATATTTTCCAGATGTTCTGTTGTTCTTCATGCCTGTTAATGTTGTTTTTGAAATTTAATTTCCTCTTCGGTTATATCTGGAAGTTCGTCTGGCCTTTGATTTTGTATTGCTTCTATTTCGATCATTCTTCTACTTCTTTTTATGTAGACATGACTCTCTCTGTTTTTTTAATGTGCCTCCAGTAAATTGTTGTTTCATCATTTTTGTGGTCTTCCTACTGATCGTCTTCCTATTGGGGAACCGTCTCTTGCGATCTTTAATACTTTATTTGTTGTCATTTGGCTTATATGATCGTTCCATTGTTATGTTACGAAAAAAGCCCGCAATTGGACATAGCTACAATCCTAGCATTGTACGGAAATTATTGTCAACTTCTAGCATTGTACATCCAAACTGTACAATGTCCGAAATAATCAACATTAAAAATGATTATCGAAACGCTCATCATCGAAAAATCGAACATTTATTGTTAATTATTTAATATTTTTATATTTTCTATTTATATATACAGTTGTTCTTTTTCGAATCGACAATGAGATAAAATGCTATGACAAACTACAATAAAAATAATAAGAAGAAATTGTTCTGCAATAGAATGATAATGTTAGTGAAACTTTTCAAATCTTTAAGAGATAGGTACATCAGTATAATACAGGGAAGATGTTTGTGAAACATTTCAGATTTTCAAGAAATGTGTATGATAATTTAAAATAATTTAATTCAACAATCCAGAAGTCAGAAGCCCTAATGAATTATGGATTTATAACCTCATTGATGTTTGTTTGTCTTTAATAACAAATTGTGAATAATTGACGCATGGCTACTTACTGAATTTCAAACATTGTACAGCAATTCTTTTATACAAAGTCCGACGATTATGTATATTTCAGAGATTGTACAGTAAACGATTACACTGCTGGAAGTAGACAAGATTCCATACAATGCCAGGATTGTCCAATTTCGGACATTGCTCGTAACATATATATATATATATATATATATATATATATATATATATATATATATATATATATATATTTATATATCTATATATATTATATAATATAGAGATTATTATGAATATAACATATAATTCAGTATATAGTTGCATTACGTTGCATTAACTTTACATTAAATAAAGATAAAGAGAAAGCATATTTATTTAAATTCAAGTTTAAAGCTGGAGATTCGACACTAACAAATTAGGACATCGGTGCTGTAACAGATGGTGTAACTAGTAGAGCCACCAAATTGAAGCGTAAATAAAATTATTGGCCACTGTTGGCTCTATTTCAAAAATAAATGTGTTTAGTGAATGTTGCTTAACTGAGAAAATGGTATTAAATGAAAGGTTGCCTTTTTTCCTTATTATTAGAGAAGAGAAAGAAATTCGGAAATAGAAGAAATTCCATATACATTTAATGTTAGCTTTCAGAAAACAAAAAAAGATTATATTACTTATATAATCTTATAATAATTATCTTATAATAATATATTATTATCTTCATAAATCTATCGCTGAAATAAAGGTAAATATTTTCTTTAATACAGGATCACTGACAAGTCATTGCTGTTTAATTTTTCTGTTTTCAATCAAACACAACACAAAGTAGCTTCTAGACTAGCTCCTCAAGAAACATCCCCCTTTTAGTTCGATGTATCTTAGACGATATTTTAGCATAAATGAGCATTTTGTAACACGCCATCTTAAAAATTGACAGATTTTACTTTACCGGTGACCTATAGTTTATATACCGGTTTACCAGAAAACTATAGTGTTCGAAACCGGTCGCCGCTTACTAAATAAATAGATTCTGAGTAAGTCTGTCATTAATTTCTACTACCCAGTTTTAAAATTATCTCACACGAGCAAACAATTCATTATTTTATTAAATGTTTAATTTATAGCTAGAAATATTGGGTAAAATTGAAAAACGAAACTTTCAACTTCTATAAGTGTTTTATTTTATTTTTATTTTAATTTTAAATTAAGCACAAGGTTTGTGACTAGTGCATATCGTAATTATTGACGTAAGGTACATCCTAAAGTAATTCCAGCAAAAAAATAGACTCGTATGGAAAATATCCAATTCAAAACAGATCCCGCCTAGACTATAATAAGAGTTCCCAATCTTGTTTTGCATTCCTTCGGTACTTCTATAACCAATCGCATTGTTTTAACCCTTAAAACATCCAGATCGCCCAGTCAGGTTATTAAGGGATATATTGAGCCCATGTCTGCCTAAAGACATTTTTTAGAGCGATCCTGTTTACATGTGTATGTAGCGGCGAAAATTACTTTACGAAAGTAATGTCACCCATTATTCCTTACTTGCAGTTTTTGAAAATCTGTTATTATTGACGTTAAGTTTATTGTTTTGTTTTACCAAACTAAAGCAGAATACGTAATTATAGGTCTGATAACTGTTACATACGACCAACACACAAGTTTAGACCACATATTTTACAAAGCCTTAAGTATAACCAGAATGCTCTTCTCGCATTTGTGGTGATATTTGTGGAGTGCGCATTCCACGAAGGATTTATATCACTAACAACTCTGAAAAACTATGGTAATAATACTTTCATTTATGGACAGTGGCGGACTTATTACTGAATTAAACAAGAGTCTTTTTATACAGATTCATTGAAAATCCTTCTTTCGAACAGCATGCTTACATCTTACCACGATACCTACATAACCTGAGCATGAAATCCTTTTTTTGAATTTTATTAAAATGTGTTCGAACACGATATAGCAAAACTCATTCCTAAGGACAACTTGTTATTACTTTTTAAGTAGAATTTAGCCACAATTAATTTACATTTATATTTACTCTGAAGATTTAATTTTCAATGCGGAAACCGGTTTTTAAAATCCTGAAATAAAAATTCTGAATGATCTTAACCTGTTAATGATATTAACCTATACATCTTGGAATGCATATCTTACCCCATTATTTAAATACGATATTTTTAAAAGTAGGTATATTACAATACATTTAAGTCAATAATATTTCATTACTATCTACATATCTGAGGTTAATAAACAAAGTTCGAAGATCGCATAATGACAGATGCGGACTCAGTGGCCCAAATCTTTCAGAAAAACAGCTGACGAGGAAAACAATGATTGACGTCAAAAACAAATCTGGACAGAGCATTAGCGATCAGGATGGTGGGACCGCTGGCCGAGCATATATAATGGGAAGAGTCAAATGAAGAGGTTTTAAGACAGTAAGTCCAAAAAAGGAGGAAAGGAGCTTTACGTTACCCCAGTAGGCGACTTTATTGCAGCAAAGACCTCTCCGATAACCCATTTCTTGGGGACTCAATATTAAACTAGTAAGTTTGTCCCCAATCCCAACGTTATCTCACGCGACTGATGTCAGAGGGTTACTTACTACATGACATCATTTTAGTAAAATTCAGAGTTCTATTAAAATATATTCAACCACTTTCGATCGCAGTAGACATGGAACTACTCCTTCTTGAGGAGTATCTATGTTATGATAGGTACAATTTTTCTGCCGAAACGGCGTCTATTATTCCTAGGTACTATCAAATCAAATGTAAAAGTATATTTTATATTTGATTTAACGTGTCTATTTCAAATGCGGAAATCATTTCCAAAAATTCTGAAATAAAAATTATGAATGATCTTAACCTGTAAATGTTTATAATTGGCAATGGGTGGTAATATCAACAGTTGACTTACTTGGCCTTGACCTTATAGGCCTTAGCCATGTTTGGGGTAAAAAATCCTGAGAGGTTTTGTTGTACCATCGGATCGATATCAAAATACAAACTTTCTGTGCTTGTTATAGTTAATTATAGATGGTAAGTCCCAGATCAGATATTAACTGGTTAGTGATGGTATGTTCTTATTGTTAATTTCTTTTTTCAGTAGTGATAACCAAATCTTGTTGTCGTTTATTGATAGGTTTGCTACATATTTTTCTTTATTTAGTAGAATGAGGACTGCTTATTTGATTTTTCTTTTTTTTGCTGTTCATTTCTTTTATGAATATTGATGCATATTTTGGTTAGATTCTGTATTTCTTATCCCAAGTATGTTTGTATATCTCAGATATGTCAATGTCTCTTAGTTTTATTTAAAAGTTTTTAATGTATATTGTTATGTATATTGTTATATTGTTTTATTTTGTGGAATTTGTCATATATTCAAAATATAAAATGTAATTCTTATTACAATAAATTGTGATACGCAGAGATGTATATATATATATATATATATATATATATATATATATATATATATATATATATATATATAGATATATATATATATATATAGATATATATATATATATATATATATATATATATAATATATATATATATATATATATATATATATATATATATATATATATATATATATATATATATATCTGTGTGTACATCGGTGTTCTCATATGTTCCCTATATTTCTATAAAAACATGCAAGACATTTGTGGCGAATTTACTTAAGTGGTCGGTCAATTGTCCAATAGGCCAATAAGCTTTTTGTAAAGTTGTAGACTTGACAGGTATTCACGCTTTATGTACATGTTTAATGTTTTATCTTAAAACTATTCAGAAAAAATGATGTAAGACTATAGATTTATACAATTTTAACTTTTTTGGAAAACGTTTGCCACCCTAAGAAATAAAACAGACACTGTCTTTATATTTTGGATAGCTATTTAGCTTTATTAAATTCTATTTTTTGTGAATTTTTGTTTCGTCTTCAATTAATCTTATATACTAAAACGCTAAGCCCTTTTCTTGTCCACCACTTTACTTAAAAACCATATTAGATAATTAAAATATTTTTTCGGAATATTATTAATATTACGTATGAGATTGTCAAGATATACTTTTGGTACAAAAATTAACTTCCGGTTTTGAGATGACCGGAAGTTTTAGACCCCACAATGTATATATGGATCGAAAGGTCTCGTCGAGACGAATCTAAATATGTACTTTCGGTTGAGATCCGACACTGGAAGTGACCCGAAACGCGCATAAAACGTCAAGATAGAGCAAATCTGACACCGGATTCGTGATCAGCATGCAAAATTAACTGCTGAATGATATTCATGTCCACATTTGATGAACTAAACATTGCATTCCGGTTTTGAGGTCGACTTCCATAATCACTTTTTTTTTTACTTGCATTATTATTGATTAATGCTATGTATATTCTTACTTATATTGTTTGTATTTATCTCTTAATTTTTCTCACAAAATAAAAACTTTATTTAAAAAACTCGATGTCGAGTTGGTCCGCTAGTATTGCATTAAGTGAACAGTTTACCGTACGACTCAAACTATACCAGGTTGTTTCAAGTTTATAACGTCATAACATATCTCCACTTTACCTTTTTTGACAACACCAACGATACGCCCATATAAAAATAATTATATATTAATGACAGTAAACCATGAGACATCAGATATCAATTTTTTACTTCTGTCAATTTATTAATGTCAGTGTCCCGTTTTACGTTTTGGTAAGTTTTTTTATATATTATACAATAACTTGTTCCCAATTCTAGAATCTTGACAAAGGCAAGGGTTTCCTGCCGAAACATTGATTTTAATGGACAATAAAATCTAGTTTTAATAATATTTATTAAAAAAAAATATAATAATATTTATTGAAACTAAGTCCAAGAAATACTAATTTTTATATTAAATATAGTACGGTTCAAGAAACTCCATAAAGTTGTGTTGTATTATATATATATATATATATATATATATATATATATATATATATATATATATATATATATATATATATATATATATATATATATATGTTCGGATAAGTTTCCGCGGTCAGATAAATGAAAATTACTGAGTTCTCGGGAAGAACCGCGTTAAGAATTTAAAACTCGACGTTTCGGCACCCATTTTGGAGCCATTATCAAGACTTATACGGTTCGGTTCGAGTTCCGGGTCTCAATCTGCCTACTCCCCTTACTCGAGACGTACCAGTATCGTGTTCTATATTGCAAGAACTGTCTCTCGGCACTGAGGTCTCAATCTGCCTACTCCTCAGTGTCGAGTGACAACCGGTCTTACCCTGTGTGGCTGCTTTTATACTCGTTGTATGCGCGGGAACGGTATCCGTTGACGTGGTCTGAACTGACGTGGCCAGAGCGGTGTGGGCGGGAGGTCGCTGAAGCAGTGGTCGCCATATTGCCGGCAATCGTTTTGCGTCGTCGCGCGTGTTCAGGCTGTTAGGCCGTTTTTCGATTTCGATAGCTTCACGAATGATTTTCGCTTCTAATGAGCGGATGGGAGCGATGGTTTTTGCTTTTTCGAAATCTATTTTGTGGCCTGTCTGAATATGATGTTGGGCTAGGGCTGAAGTGGTATTGGAATGTTTGACTGATAGAGAATGTTCGTATTATATATATATATATATATATATATATATATATATATATATATATATATATATATTTGTAGAAAAGAAAGAGGGATTATATTATTATACCTTATTTTCTTAAATTTGTGCTGGAGAAATTAAATTTTTCAGTATTTACACTATACGAGTAACACAAATCCTGCTATCAGGATTTTATGGAATCCAATGTTTTGCGATTGTAGAATATAAATCTTAAGTTTACAAGTAAAAGGCCGGTTAGAATGTAACTGCAACATTGGTAAAGAAACTGATGGCTTTGTTTAATACGCTATATATAAAAGAAGGTATCGGCTGCTCGTGAAATCACATGTTACTGCGATGGTATCTGGAGCCGTTTACCAGCTTGGCAACAATATATAATTATAATAATATATCTACAAATTAATGTAATCTAATAGGTTTTCTCTGCTTTATTTACAAAATATTCCACAGATTAATCTATTTAGCTGCCCCATTAGCGCACTAGTTCAATAAAGGTCCAATAAAATGATGACACATTATTTTAAACGAATCAATAAGCAATTTACTATCATAAATCAAAAATAATTTATTTTCGAAAAGTGATATGTACCTAATAATTTCTTATTTTTTTAATCTAATTATAGTATTTGTTGTTGTTTTTTTCATCAATTAAATATGAAAATACCAATGAAAATACCAATGAAAATGGCCAATAAATCAAACTGTGAATGAGATTTTTAAAGTAGTCTTACTTGCCCACTTTTTTACAATAATATTAAAAAATGTCATAAAACGGAATCAAAATAAATGTTTGACTAAATAATTAAAGCCGATACTCTTTTAAAAAGAGTTTTATAAATTGAAGTCGAATTAAACTAACAACAAAAACAGTAACTTTAAATTATTTTATAAAATATTAAAAAAACTAAAGTTATCTCGTTACTTACCCAAACAAATCCACATCGCTTCCTGCGGGATTTAAACTCCTTAGTCTAGCTCTTGCTTGTTCTCCAGAAACGATTACACTAAAAATTATAATGTTTTTTAATAACTTAAAAATCAATAAAAAATAGTCATAAATCCTGTCATCAAAAATAATACGTCATAATATATTAAAGAAGAATATAAAATATATTCTTTATTTCCGCTAGAATGAACTAATAATTATCATATACCACAAAAACTAAAAATTCTGGATCAAAAATGCATATAAATATCCTCTTTAAGTAAGTAATACTTTAACTTCAACTAACTCAAAACTTTTATCAGTGGAGAGCTATCAGGGTTAGCGACAACATTTCTCCACAATATTTTGTCTGTCACTTAGGTCTGCCACACTGGAGCACAATTATTGTTCTAAAAATTTCCTAATAAACAAAAATATACACGTATGTAGATAATTTTCAATCCATGATCTGTAGCGTTATTTATTAGATTTGAAATATAGATTAAGCAAAACAAATTAACGAAAAAAAAATCCAAATAAAAACCATGTAAGGCTTTAATTTACATGAGCAGTTGCTGCAATAACAAAAATAATCAAATTACAATCTTCTGCTGTTTCTTCTTAGTGTGCTTCATTCTTTAAGGATATTGGGGACCATCAAGGCCAATTTTACTATTTGTCTGTAGCAGTTTTGAACGGTTATATTGTTGTTTTTCCACTCCACTGTTCCAAGATTAGTTATTACTCCCTCATACATATCTCTCACATGCTACATTCCACTTCACTGTTTTTACACTCTACTGTTCCAATATTAGTTATTACTTCATCATACATATATTTCACATTCTACACGTACACACCAGGTACTCATCCTACTTATGGAGCGCCCACGACAGAACTTATCGAGGAACTCTAACATACGCTTTTTCAAGATCAATATATACGATATGAGTGTTTATTTGTTTATTTCTATATTTTAACATCAGCTACCTTATAATGAAAATTGCATCTGCTATGGATCTTGCTTAAATCTTCCCTCTGTAATTAAAAAAAAAAATACTGAATAATTCGGTTTCTTCCCGAATCCGCATATCAATTACTCTCTCTCTCTCTCTCTCTCTCTCTCTCTCTCTCTCTTCTTCAAGTTCCCCTCCTATCGGAGATTGGAAATCATTCTAGCAATTATAATTTTGTTGGTTACGCGCCTGAATAGTTCAATTGAACTGCATCCAAACCATTCACGGAGATTGCGTAGCCACGAGATTTTACGTCTTCTTACGCTTCTTTTGCCTTTGATTTTACCCTGCATTATATTCCTTAGTAGTTTGTATTTTTCACCTCTCATGATGTGCCCCAAGTATTCTAATTTAATGATTTTTATGGAATTTAAAACTTTTCATTGTTTTCCTAGTTGTTCGAGAACATGTTCGTTTGTTTTGCGATCCATCCATGATGTTTTCAAAATACGTCGGTAACACCACATTTCGAATGCTTCTAGGTTTTTAATGTTGGATTTTTTAAGTGTCCAAGCTTCAACCCCATACAAAAGGGTAGAGAAAATATAACATCGAAGCATTCTTATTCAGAGCGATATATTGATATCGCGATTACAAAAAAGTTTTATATATATTTAGGGATTCTACAGTATTCACTGCCTTCCCTCACTCAACCGTTTCCATCTCTCTCTGTTGTTCCATTCTCCATCGTTTAGTCCTCTCTTACTCATGGCGTCGTCTACTTCGTTCCTCCAGGATTTTCGGGGTCGTCCTCTTTTCCTCCTTCCTATGGGGCTCCATTCGGTTATTCTCTTTATCCATCTGCTGTCGCTAGTTCTTCTTACATGTCCATAGCACTTTAGTCTTTTTTGTTCTATATATGTTAGTATGTCTGTTTCTATTGATGTTCTTTGCTTTATTTCGTTATTACTTTTTATATCCATTCTTGTTACTCTGCAGCATCTTCGCAGGCATTCCATCTCTGTTGCTACTATCTTACTGCTGTTTTTCTTGTTTATGATCCAATTTTCAGCCCCATATGTCATAATACTTCGCACTAATGTTTTATAAATCTGCGTTTTTGTCTTCATATTTAGGTGTCTATCCCACCCATCCTGAGTTAAGTTGTCGGATTGCTGTTCTTGTTTGTCCTAATCTTTGTGTAATTTCTTCCTCTGTTGTTGCCTTTTTCGTGATTATAAATCCCAGGTATTTGAATTTATCCTTTCCTTTGATTGTTACGTTGTCATCAATCTGTAGATCTTTTATGTCTTCTTTACTTGTAGATAGGTACTCTGTTTTCGCGAGGTTAATATCTAGGCCAGCCTTGGTATATTCTTCTTGTAGTTTCTTCATCATGTAGGTGAGGTCGTCTTGGTCTTGTGCAATCACTACTTGATCGTCTGCAAAACTTAACGTATATAGGTATTCATTCCGTACCGGTACTCCCATCCCTTCGCATTTTCTTTTCCATGTAGTCAAGGCTTTCTCTAAGTATATTTTGAATAGGGTTGGAGATGTGGAACAACCCTGCAGGAGCCCTTTTGTTGTGGTGAAGTCTCCTACGATTCTTGTTCCCATTTTAATGGACACTTTATTTTATTTATACAGAGCTTTTGTAGCTTCTATGAGTTCCGTCTGTATTTCTAATACACAAAAAAGTTTTCTTATTCTATTAAAAGTTGACTGTGCAATTTCAATGCGGCATGTTATTTCTTTTGTCTGATCAGTATCTTCTGTGATCCATGCTCCAAAGTATTTGTACGAAGCTATTTGTTCAATTTCTGTATTATCTAGTACTAGCTTAACTTTGATGTTTTGTGCTTTTGTAGATACCATGAACTTGGTTTTCTTCAAATTTAGTTTTAGTCCATAATCGTTGCAACTCTCTCTCTCTCTCTCTCTCTCTCTCTCTTATTTTATTTTTCTCATATTTGCATGGTGTAACAGTGATTTTATGATATGTATGTAGTTCATGGATTGTTAAACGTCTCTTTCGTTTTTGTAAACAGGTACCAAGATACTGCTCCTATATTTTTCCTGCAATTTTCTATGACCATATTTTTTTCGATAAGTATTTTGTTGATTCCGTATTTAGTCTTTTGACACTGATTTTCATCCGTATTCGTGCCGCTCTCTTGGGTGTGCTGTATTTCATAATGATTCTTTTTTTACCCCAAGATACAGACAAAGGTGAAAATCAAATCGGCGTCACAAGTAAGAACCATAAGTGACGCTGCGATAACTGCTAATAACACGGAAGTAATTTAGTAACTTTTAAACTAGGTAATTCAGGAGATTCAAGGAGATTCATTGGGCTTCCAAATAAATATTACTTAAATTAAGATAATGATTATTAGTAAAAAAAGTTCCAAAAGTACCAGATACAAAAAATATACGGGAAACAGGTAAAAATTGTGTAGAAAGTTTAAATATTTGGATTTATGGCTAACGTCGGACTTTAGCGGATCCTGATTTAGATGTTAGATCTCCAATTGAACAGGCAAAACCATCAATAAATACAATGAAAAATATATTATGTAACTAGTTATTTAACATCAATTTATGTTTTTTTTCGTTTGCTGCTATGTTTATCCAGGTTTCTTATATGTAGATTTTTTTTTGAGATGTATATTTATAGAAGATTAATAAAAATGCTCTGAAGGGATCCTAAACACAATAGGAAGGTTCTTCAGAAGCTAACTAAAGAAATACTGTTGATTTATAATACCAAAAAAAGAGAAATACTTAATACTTGGTCCATGTTCTAAGAATATTATATTTATAGAAGATTATTAAAAATGCTCTGAAGGGATCCTAAACACAATAGGAAGGTTCTTCAGAAGCTAACTAAAGAAATACTGTTGATTTATAATACCAAAAAAAGAGAAATACTTAATACTTGGTCCATGTTCTAAGAAACAGGAAAGCAATTCATTTGAAAATAAGTATCGAAGATAACATGGTAAATGGCAAATTTTTAAATATTAAGTATTTTTGCCTAGGTGTAGACTAATAAAAATTATAGTTAATTTTCTGTGCTGTTCTTGATTTTGAACTTTGTTTTAAATTATTTTGTAAAAAAATGACAAAAACAAGAGGTGGTTATCATTAGAAGCAACAAATTGCAAGTATTTTTAAGTTTTGAAAACAAACACAACAAGAAAAAGTACACTTTTGCTGCAATTTGATATAAAGTAAGGATCAGATTTGTAATATTTCAAGAGATCTTCTTTTGTTTTACCAACAAATTTCGGCTCATCTTTGATGGAGAGTCTTTCACTTCCTCTACCTTTCGATTTGTAAGTTAGTATTTGTCTAGTTGATTTGCATATATTTTGTTTATTTTTAGTTTTATTTTATTTTATATTCTCTAATTTTCATTGATGGAATAAATATTCACTTTTTGTTTTACATTTTCATTTTTATGTATATCAAGTCTTGCAATATCTTATAACCTTCTCGAAAATTTTCGAGGCTTTGATACCAGAGTTATCTATTTATGTAATTAGCCAACATTTACATCCATAAACAGAGTGGGTGTGGTTATTCTTCTATAAAGTTTTATCACTGTCTCTATCATAGCTTTATTTTTCAACGTATTGTAATCTGTTCCATAATTTTGTGACCACTGTCTCTATATTTCTCGAAACCTAGGTAATTGAAGTGCCTCACATTGTGTAGAGGATAATCAATTACTATTTTTGTTGTTGTGGGGTCTTCTTCTTAAGGTGCCGTTTTCTTTTGAAGATAGGCGATCTCATGATTATTTGAACACTTATGTGCACATCAACACTTACAACACTTATGTGCACAAGCACATTTAGGTGCTTGTTTAGTTTCTCTCCTGATTTATGGACTTACTTAATGCATTTTACTACAGGACCTGCATATTTGTGTTTATTCTATCACGGGCTAGGAAGGCGCCAGAGATGTTATGTTAAGCTGGTAATTAACAAATAAAAATTTAATAAAGATCTTGTTAGCTATTTTAATTCATAATAGAGTTTATGAAAATAGTTCATTTATAGTGCTTGTTTTCTTTAAACCATTATATTCTTGCATTGTGACATTTAAAAATATTGCTGCATTCCATGAAGAGCTCGGTAGAATAAGTTTATTTTGTGTATTAATAACCAGAATTAGTAAACAATAATAAATTCAAGGCAGTCACAATTAATATCACAAATGATTTCAATATTTTTTAACATAGCATAGCATAAAAATTTAACACACAGAGTAAAAATTTATTGTTAAAATTTTACTATAAAGTAATATTATAACGTTAAAATTTTACTTTATAGTACAAATTTAACGTTACACAGCTCCTTTAGACCTTTTTCAAAATCTTTAAATGCAACCCAAGGTAAAACAAGAATTCTCGTTCTTTATTTTTTAATAATTTGTTTAACAATGAAAACATTGTTGTTAGTAGATCTATCGAACAGTCTACTAGCGTGTTATTCTTCTCATATAATGGCTTCTGTAACATTTTTTAATATATTGTTAATAATTTTAAAGTATATTCTATAGATTATACTCTATGCAGTATTCAAGCAACTTTTATGCCCGCCTTTTTAAAATAATAATAAAACTTCTCATTTGCCACATACCTTTTATCAGATTCGTGTAGCAAGAGACCTTAGAAGCTACATGTTTATTTTTACATGTCTACTCCTCCTGTTTTTCTATTTTTTGGTATTGCGATCACCTAATTTCTTGCCTTATCTTGTGGCCAATTCGATATAAAATTTGTTCTTGTAAGTTTTCTTATAAATAACTGTTAGTGTTATATCATAGATTCTCATAGTGTTGCATCTATTGTTTTTTGTTAATAACTTCTCAGTTGGCGGTAGGTACCTGTTTCTATTCTCTTTATTTCTTTTATTATTTTGTTAAAATTCAAACGTTAAAAATTGCGAAGACTAAAGAATAATAAGTCTTATGAACCATCATTTAAAAATGTTCCTGAAAATAATACACAGAAGAATAATATACAAAACATACAATTTAGATTCAGAGAGGCGTTGGGCGCCAGTGAGGCTCTGTTCGTAGTGCAATTTCTCTTTTAAAGATGGAGAGACGTCAATTGCGGCATGTACGTATAATGCATTGGTTATCAAAAGGCGTTCAACACAATTAAGCCCGATGAGCCAATATACATACTTGAATGGATTGGACTAGACAGCAATGACCTTTACACACAAGGACAGCACGGATAATTAACAATATATATATATATATATATATATATATATATATATATATATATATATATATATATATATAGATATATATATATATATATATATATATATATATATATATAGATATATATATATATATATATATATATATATATATATATATATATGTATATATATATATATATTTATATATATATATATATATACAGGGTGGTCCTTAAGTAATTGTACAAACAAAAACCTTAGATTCTGCACTTTCATATATTACGATTTAAGCCAAATTGCTTTAATAAAATGTTGATATTAAGAAAGATACAGGGTGTTAAAGTGCAAAATTAAAATTTTATTTTTCGCTATAACTTTCATGTTTGTAAACATTTATGTATAAAAATTTACAACTGGGTACTTTTAAATATGAGAAATTATAATTTGATGCACACTTTGATGTAACTGTAACGAGGGCGCCACTCATGCCATATATGTGGTATAAATTTGCACTTAACTTTTTTGCTCTTTAAGTTACCTGTATTTGGGATAAAACATATTAAAGATACATTATTTTAACAAAAAAAAGGGATACTTGTTAATAACTTAAGCAACGAAGAAAAAATAGACAAAAACATTAATACTTCTGAATTTTGGTATAAAATACCTTTAACTAAAGTTATTAGTTCATGAAATATTAAATAAAATAAATATATCAGCAGGATAATTAATAATAGGATTTGACAAAATAACAGAATAATAGGATTTTACATCAAACATTTTACGTTTTAAGTAAAATAAAGTCATAATCAAAACATTTTGTTTACAAACCAAATTAAGAAATAGTTAAACTAAATAACATAACTTTTTATCAAAGTAAGTGTTCGATATGTCCACCATTTTCTTTAATTCATTTGTCAATATATTCCATAAAAGATCGTCTTATATTAAATAGCATCATTGGTTCTAAAGAAACTGCTGCAGTATTTATTTCTTCCCATAGTTGGTTGCGAATGTTTATGGGATTCTTATAGACACGTTGTTTTAATGCGCTCCATGCACCAAAATCAAGCGGATTAAATTCCGGGCTACGTGGTGGCTATAATGTATAATGGATGAATATATCGATGACATTACTTATTTATATGATTACGTTACAGCTTACGAGTAACTATAATTACATCTCGAACAAATGGACTATTATGATTTACTAAAGAACTAATGTTATGCTGAACTAAATTGCCTGTGTGTTTACTATATTTATAACAATATCTTTTATTAGGACAACGATCATGTTTTTGTAAAAATGCTGAGTCTTTCGAGTTAGATTTGTTGCAAAAGTATTATGAAACAGGACATATATGTGTTATTCAATACCTGTGCTCTAGTTTCTATTTGTCCTAATAAAAATGAGTAAAAAATTTACGTAATGAACAATAAGTATTCTTTTTGGATTTTTTATGAATTAAATAATTATATCAATAGCTCACCACATTGCCAAGGAATATGACTACCACGACCAATCCAACGTTCAGAAAAGTTGTATTTAAGTATGTTCTAACTGCCTTCTCTCTAGAATATGGTTCTGTACCATCTTGCATAAACCACATATTTTGGGCTTTTAGCATTTTACAATAGAGAATAAGTAATATAATGCCATTATAGAAACTTAAGAAGCGATAGCAAAGGGAAATTGTAAACATGATGACGGCCAACGTCTGAATATGGACACGGCACCTAAAGAAGAAGATGAAATATCTTTTCTCCAATAGGACATTTAGCACGTATAACAAAGCATTTTGTGATGTTACATTATCATCTTTGAGTTGTTTTAATAAGAATAAACTATGAATTATGCTTATCTACAGGTATTCAGTGCTTTACCGCACAAATATCAAATTAAGAATTATTGTGCAGCTGACTTATAAAATGCATTTATCTCGAAAACGGTTGAATTTTCAGATTACTAACAAGTATACCTTTTCTTTGTAAAAATAATGTATCTTTAATGTTTTTTAACACAAATAGAGCTAACTTAAAGAACAAAAAAGTTAAGTTTAAATGTATGCCACACACGTAGCATATGTGGCGCCCTCTATTAGTTACATTAAAGTAAGTATAAAATTATAATTTATCCTACACAAAAGCATCCAACTGTAAATTTTTGTTTCCAAAATATTTACAAACGTAAAAGTTAGAGCGAAAAATAAAATTTTAAATTTTCACTTTTTAAGCCTGTATCTTTCTTAATATCAACATTTTATTAAAGCAGGTTGGCTTAAATCGTAATATTTTAAAGTGCAGAATCTACGGTTTCTGTTTGTACAATTACTTAAGGACCACCCTGTATATATATATATATATACATATGCGAAATTATTAAAATAGACGTAAGCAATTGAAATAAAGAGTGGAGTACGATGGGGATGCGCACTGTCTCCAATACTCTATACCGTATATTCAGAACACATAATGAACCTGTCTTGCCTGTTAATAAACGGCAAACGACTGAACAATACGTTACGCAGACGATGCCGATATCTTCGCCAATAGTTTAAAAGGACTGCAGATACTTATTTCAAGAATAGTAGAGGAAAATGTAAGATTTGGATTAGATTTTAATAATAAATATAATTAGTATATGGTCGCCAGTTAAAACAAAATTACACCTGGACAACTCTTAGTCAACCAACAACCAATAGAACAGGTTACCAATTACTGCTATCTGGAAACAAATTTGAACGATCGGTGGAAACACTGGACGGAGACAAAAGTAACGATTAAGAAGACAAGACCAGCATTCCTCATAATGAAAAAGATTTGTTGTCATGATCTACAACTCCTAATTAAGGTTCGTTTGCTAAGATGTTTTGTTTTGTACGTTGTCTTGCATGGATGAAATCGTGAATTTTATCCTAGGCATTCATGAAGCGCCTTGAAGCATTTGAAATGTGGTGCTACAGATTCATACTGAGAATATCTTGCATGGACAAAGTTACTAATAATAAGGTCTTGCAAAGGATAACGACATATGTATAGTTATAAAAGACACAAACTGGAATATGTGGGTGACGTAATGCATAACGAATATTGGTACAGCTCCAATATATTTTACAGGGTAAGGTGCGTGTAAAGAGCCCCAGGAAGACGTAGGATATCATGGCGGTAGAGCAATCTCTCAGATTAGTACAAATAACGATTACAGAACTTTTTAGAGCACCACTTAATAAAGCTAGAAGAGCCATGCTAGTAGCCAATATCCGTAACGGATAAGCACAGCATAAAAAAGAACATTTGGTAAGAAACAGTTTCTCCTGTTTTCCTATTTATTGATGTATTTGACTTGATGTCGTTTTCGCTTTATTTCGTATTTCCTTGTTCATTCTTTTGTTTTCTGTTGCTTTATTGTGCAAGTACTTATGATATGCTAATTTCTCCTTAATCACTACGCTTTTACTTGTTGAATCCATTGTCGTTAGTTGTGTATGGTCTTTAAAGATCTCTGTCTCTGGTCCTTTCTTTTAGTTCCTGCCTTGGTTTTTCACCTATTCGTATAATTTGTTAGATCTATTTTGTTGATGATCTTCTTAATGATTTTTAGCCTTCTACTTTTACTTGGATGATAAATCTTTCCATGTTTTTTGTATTTGATCTTATTACATGTCCAAAGTTTTTTACTTGTTAGATATAGACTTAACTAGAGAGTAGTTGGGTGTCGTTCTAGATATTGTAAGTGTGTTTGGTTAAAGATTTTCTTCGTGAATAGGCAATCTAAAAAACATGTAGAAAAATTGACGCTCCAATTTTTTACCAGTCGGTAGTCGTTATTGGAGGTTTGACTGTATTTCGATTTTTTAATATTCATACTTTAAAACATTTAGTTTACAAACATAATGGATCTAAGGACTATTTAACAGTAGTGACATAGCCAGGATTTTATTTCGGGAGGTGCCACTCATTTAAGTTCCCTCCCTTTTTATTAAACGTTTAAAAATTCAATCTACCAATGAATATTATTAAATTTAAAAAAAAAATTATTTGTATAAATTCAGAGCCCTGATAGTGTATATTTGTATTATTATTAAATATGTAGATTTATGAGAAACAGTATTTAAAAAACAATATTTGTAGAAAAATAATTGACTTTTATTGAATATGAATAGTAAGTAAAATTTTAGGTAGTCTATGTTTGGAAAAAACCTTTTATTACAAAAAAACCAAAATTTTTGTATCAGTCATCAAAGTTCTCGTTTTTTTACACCATATTGAATACTCTTCTCTTAGTTCTGCTAGACAACATTTTATCTTCAAAATATGGAGACAGCTTTTTTAACTGGTAAGCTTTACCTCGAGATGCAAAAGCAGAAAGGATTATTTTAAATACAGTAAAAATATTTTTATTTTCGATAAATCTTTCTTTTGTACTAGAAATTATATTGTCTAAAGATGGAATGAACGTTGATACTCTAAAATATTCTTCGGCTGGAGTTGTTCGATAATTATTTCTACATGTCTGTCTCTTATTGTAATAAAAAAGCTGACAAAAGTAGATGGTAATGATAACCAAGATGATCTAAGGAAGATCACGTTGCTCAACTTGACTGGAAACGTTCCAGCCAGCTTGAGGGTGGGGGGTGAGTAAAGATATAGATGATAGAAAAGAAAAGTACAGATTAAAGACAGATTAATAAACGATAGATAATTTAGATAAGAGGAAGACAGATTTTGGTTTCGTCAATATCTTTGGATTTCTACTTGTAATTAATTAGATAAGAGTTTAACAAAAAAAACAAGAAACATTGAATACAGCTAAGCTACAAAACAAAATGGGCGCCAATGAGCTTTAACCTAAAATTAATATAGAAACTCAAGATTAGATAAACTAAACATTGTATTGACATTTATTTCAAAGATATCAAAGAAATACACACGTTAGGGAACACATCAACGAATTATTTACCCTTAAGCTGTTAAAAAGGTAACATTTTCAATAAGATACTTTAAAAAACGATTTATGGCCTCTAAACTGTTATTATTTAAATAAAATAGTACGTCACAATAAAAAAAATATGTTTATTAACCTTGCGGTGCACGGGTTGGTTCTGTCGGGCCCATTCAGTTCTTCTAATATCTCTATTCGGTTAGCGAGTCTAAATACGGTTTTGGCGGTCTAGGTACCTTTCGACGGCATGGCCAGCTATAATCCCTCAGTTACTAATGCGTATTAGAGCGACAATGTAGATCTTATATCTGTTTTCGTTCTCTCAGACCCAACCCGTGCCTTAATGTAAGTATTTTTGTTATGAAAGTACAAAACAAAATTTGCAGTGCATTGTTTTTAGAGCTAAGCAAAACAATGTATTCTTACGAGGGAAAGGTAAAACGTTTGCAATGTATCTACGAGAAAGTTGCAACCGACGAGGAAGAAAATTATGAAGATTCAGATTCCGATGAGTCTATTGTTGGAAAATTATAAAATGAAGATGGTAATCATAACTCAGAGTCTGAATTCGATTTATCAGACACCGAACTAAACTTACAAAAATGTATTCCACAAGGTGGGTCAAACCAACACCTTTATTACATTACCAAAGATAGAATGGAATGGAATAAGACATGCGGATCACGAAATGTTAGAACTAGACGAGAATATAATAATCACAAAACTTCCTGGAGTCATTCGTGAAGCAAAAAGTTACACAACTGAAAAGGAATGCTGGAAACTGTTTTTTAATGACAAAATTATAAAACATACTGTTGAATGTACTAATGTATATATCGAGCGTGTATTCGTGAGATATAAAGACAGTTTAGATGCGATGCTAATAAAAATATGTGAACTTAAAAGCTCTGATTGGCTTGCTTTACTTAGCTGAAGTTTACCGTGGAGGTAGAACTTCAATTTTTAAGTTTTGGGGAAAAAATGGTACGGGCATTGACATATTTCCGGCAACGATGGCTCTCCGCAGATTTAGATTTCTTATGAAGTACTTACGCCTAGATGATATTCGTACAAGGGACGAACGGAAAGAAGTAGACAAACTTGCAGCAGTTAGAGTCGTATTCGAGGTTGTAGTTGAAAATTTTCAAAAATATTGTACCATTGGCCAATATATCACTATCGATGAGATGCTTTTAGGCTTTAGAGGTCGCTGTAGTTTTAGAATATATACTTTTCAAACAAACCAGACCGATACGGTCTGAAGGTATATCCTTAGGTGGATTCTCGCACTTTCTCTATTTATCAATTAGAAATCTATGCCAGTACACAACCACCAGGTCCAATTTCTATCAGTTCTGCAGCCTACGGTGTGGTTGAGCGGCATTGCAAACTAATCTCCAAATCCAACCGGACTGTCACAATGGACAATTGATTTACATCAATTGAAGTCGCACAAAACTTACTAGCAAATCATAGTATAACAATTGTAGGCATCCTACGGAAAAACAAAAGGCATATCCCAACCGAATTTGTCTTGAACAATAGACCGCCAAAAATCAAAGGATTTACCAAAGATATGACGATATTATATATCAAAACCAAAAAAAAAACATGTTGTTCTTTTGTCAACCCTACACCATGATGACCAAATCGATCCGACAACGGGTGACGAAAGTAAACCTGAAGTCGAAAAGTCGAAAAGTGGTGTGGACACGGTTGATCAACTTCGAGGTTCGTATACTGTCGCAAGAAATACAAAACGTTAGCCCATGGTCATCTTTTATGGATTGCTTGATTTTGGTGCAATAAATGCATTTGTAATACAGAGCACTAACAAACTGGATCTAAAAACAATCAAAAGAAGAAGATTTTTTTAAAAGAACTAGGTCTTTAGTTAGGTTAGGTTAGGACAGTTAGTAATGGACAATATAAAAGAAAGAGCTCAATCTCCTCATTTGGCACGAGATATAAGAGAGCTTGCTGCTAAACTCAGTGGTGTTAGACCAGTACAAGCACCTGTGGAATTTCAAAATAAAAGGGGGCGTTGTGCTTTTTGTAGAGATCGTAAAACTCGATACATCTGCCACTATTGTACAAAATTGATTTGCTTGGAACATACCGTACCTGTTTGTCGCATATGCATTGATAAAATGACCGAATAAGTTATATACAAGGTGTTTTTTAAACATCGGCCATATTGTAGTAAGTAATTTCTTTTATATTTTTAGTTTTAGTATTATAAGTTTATTTTCTTTTAACGTATGTAAGTTGTCTTTCGTAGTAGTTCTAATATATGCAACGCAAACCTGTTGTTACAAAATTAAACATAAAAAATTCTTATTTTAATTTTTGGGCTTCTCAGACCCAACCCATTCTTTCGTGTATCAAAGTATCACCCATGTACCGAAGGGTTAAAACTTTTAAATTTAAACAAACATGAATTTATTAAATACTCAAAATACGCAATTTATATGTGACCATATTGTCATCAATAATCTCATAACTTAACAGATTACAGCTCTTGAAATATAGGAAAAATTATTTAATCATAAATTAAGTTGGTAATATTTTAAAATTTCTCAAAAATTAATAAATAAAAATAAATATAAGCTATCGTCTCTTAGAAACGTAAAAGCTTTTAACTTCTGCCTAAAATATGACAATAACATTATTTTAATAGCAGAAAAAAACATTATTTTTAATATTGAAACTAAATATAAAATTAATTAAAAAAACTTTAACATAAATGGTTAAAATAAAATCATCAGAACATAAAATGGCTTTCAATAATAGAAAAACAGATTCTATATACGCACTTCACCTTCTAGATTATAATCATTCTTTAAATAACGAATTTCAAATTCTTCTTTACTTCTTTAGGCGCCGTCTTCTTAGCGAAGGTTGGCGATGACCTCTGCAAAGTCTTCCCTATTTTGGGCTTTCCTTATTAAACTTTGAAAGTCTAATCCTGTCAAATCTTTGATGTTGCGCAGCCAGGTCATTTGTCGTCTACCCGAGCCACGTCTGCCTTCTATTTTTCCTTCTATAATAAGCTGAAGGAAGTTATACCTGTCGTGTCTAAATATGTGTCCAAGATAAGACGTGTTACGCTTCTTCACAATTTCTGTGAGTACACGTTCTCTATTCATACGTCTTAAAACTTCTTCATTTCTAACGCAGTCGGTCCATGGAATTTTCAGCATACGATGAAATACCCACATCTCAAAGCTCTCTAAACGTCGAAACGAGCTGACTGTAAACGTCCAAGCTTCCACGCCGCGTCGAATTCTTCACATTCAAAATAAAGGTCTTAAGCTATCCTTGTTAGAATCTATGGAAATTAACAAATTAAAAAACACAGATATAATTCTGAATAACCAACTTGAGACAAACAGTTCTCCCCACCTCAACCTATTTCATTAAAGACTATAAAGTGTAAATGCAGGCCAAATAGATCACTTCAGAAAAGCAATCAGCCGAAACAGCTCTAGTGTTAAGATTTTATAATAAATGTTGTGGAAGTTTTGAAAACAGAGTTTTCACTGTTTTATTGTTACATAAAATGAATTTCCATCAAGTAACGGTCGAATCAATCAATTATTTATAAGAAGTCATTACAGGACTTTTGACCATATTGTTTTCAAGATTACTTTTGAAACATAGACTTGCGACAAAAAATATCTGGTTTTTAAATATGTGTTTACAATATAAAGTGTTTCCAAAATATATTCAGTTAAAAACCAAGAATATTAGCACAGCGGCACAAAAAGGGATACATCACGGCAAGAACAGATGGCTGAAAGACGACAGAAAAAACCAATACAAAAAGCGAGATATTATAGCTGTTTATCTTAAAGTATGTCATTCACAATTAAATTATAGATTAAATAATATAGAATTTGTCATCCTAGATTCTAACTTGAGAATTAATATAGATAATATAATAGATAAAAAATTCAATACACAGTGTAAAAAACTAAATAATCTAATAAAAACCCAATATTTATTATACAAGAAGTTTTTCGAACCATAATTTTTTCAATAGATTTATAAATTTAACAGATACTAAATTTAGTAATAGCGAGATACAACTTTTAGAGAAAGGATTAAACTTGCCTCAACGGAATAATCAGAAAACTATAGAATATTTAGGTGTATAATGTGAAATAGCATTAAACAATATAGCAAACTGCTAACAATATCGAAAAAACTATAATTGCAAAATCTATTACAGATGTGTGTAGTGAAACCAAAAATTCCTGTTACAAAGAGAATAAAACATTCATTTCAATTAAAAATAAATTAATAGAAAACAACATAGTGTTTACAAAAGCAGACAAAGGTAACACTACTATTGCTATAAATAAAATAGAATATAATAACAAAACAAGAGAATTTTTAATAATCAAAATATTGAAGCTTAACACAAAGATCCGACAGAAAAGTATTAAAAACAAATTGCTAGCGTTAGAAAATTCAAAATCAATAGTAAACCCAACAGAACAGAAATACTTCAATATCATGAACCCACAGCCTCCTAAATTGTACTCTTTTATTAAACTACACAAACCGGATCACCCAATAAGACCTGTAGTTTCTTTTTATACAGCCCCGTCATATAAACTTTCAAAAAAAAACTGTTAGAGATTATTTTAGAACACACTAAATTTTCACCTAAATTTACCATAAAAAATACAATAGAACCAGTTAATAAAATAGAACATTTTCAATTACATAACAATTCCAGAATAAGTTCATTTAACGTAAAAAATCTTTTTCTTAGTATTCCTTCTACAGAAACTTTTATTCTTTTTAGTAAAAAACCTTTTAGACCAAAATAGTACAAATCCAATCATTACATCTGAAATTTTACATCTTCTTGAAATTTGCATAAACCAGGACTACTTTGAATTTAATAATCAAATATATACAAATAACGGCGCAGGACTTATAGTGGGCAATCCTCTAAGTCCATCACTATCAGAAATTTTATGGATCATCTAGAGACAAAGATTTTAAAACATCACATATTCAAACAGTTTTTATATTGCTGGAGATACGTAGATGACGTACACACATGTTTCACAGGAACTAATAGGCAACTCGACCAATTTTTATCGTATATTAATTTACTTCATAGTCATATTGAATTTACAATAGAAACAGAACAAAATCAATACATAAATTTTTTGAGATTTAAAAATTATCAGACTTAAAAACAAACAGGACTTCTCCATATTTCATAAAACTACACATACGGACACAACTATACACAATTCATCATTCCATCCCACACAATATACACTGGCTGCCTATCATAGCATGTTACATAGATTAAAAGAAATTCCGATGTCAAAATACAACTTTGAGACAGAATTAAATATCATTAAGCAAATAGCAGTAAACAATGGATACAACGAACAAACAATTAATAAAATTTTAAATCAAAAACTACACAAGAAAGCCCTGAAATTAGTATTTCCACCACCAGAGAAAAAACCCAGTACCTTCTGCTCGATTACATGTACAGGCAAAATATTAACAAAAATAGCCAAACATAAAAAATAAAGGAATAACACCAGCTTTCAGAACAAATAATAACTTAGGCAAATATTTTAAAAACAAAAAGAGCCAAAATAAAAAGCACTTACACAGTGGTGTATACAAACTTAAATGTGGCGACTGCCCAAAAACTTACATCGGTCAAACTGGTAGAAATTTTAATAAACTAATAGGAGAACATAAAATGGCTTTCAATAATAGAAAAACAGATTCTTTAAGATCATAATCATTCTTTTAATGACGAATTTCAAATTCGTCGCATTCAAAATAAAGGCCTTAAGCTATCCTTGTTAGAATCTATGGAAATTAACAAAATAAAAAACACAGATATAACTCTGAATGACCAACTTGAGATAAACAGTTCTCCTGTCCTCAACCTATTTCATTAAAGACTATAAAGTGTAAATGCAGGCCAAAAATAGATCACTTGAGAAAGGCAATCAGCCGAAACAACTGTAGTGTTAAGATTTTATAATAAATGTTGTGGAAGTTTTGAAAACAAAGTTTTCTGTGTTTTATTGTTACTTAAAATGAATTTCCATCAAGTAACGGTCGAATCCATCAATTATTCAAAATAAAATATTTACGCACTCACTTTAACAGGTCAATGAGATTTGAAGAAAGCTGATACGACCAAAATAGGTGGTCCAGATTTAGATAAAGTCAGCTTGCAACACCCTCAATATTTTTAGCGTTGTCGGCAATAAGATTGTAAAAGACGGAAACCAGCATTTGATGTACGAGGCGCCATTGAAGAAAAGATGGTTTGTGAAACTCTATAATATATCGAATTTATTAACGATAAATTGACAAATAATAATTTAAGCTTAGCGCATTTTTTGGAGGTTTCATCAGAACTAAACAACACGATATATTGACTATGCATATAAACATCATAGGCCATTTTCGACAGACAGCTAAGAAATGAAAATGAAATTGGGTTTTGGCTTTTTTATAAGTTAGACTAAGGTAATTAAAAAAGGGGTGTTTTTTTTTGCATGGGAATATTTTACCACTTTATTTTAATCATAGCAAACATAATTAAATTTTGAGGGTTTGTGTGAAATTAATACTTAAATGAAGTAGTTTAAGAAAAAATCATGCCCCTTCATGGCAACTTATGACTATTCTAACTCAAACATAATTTATTAAGAAAAGGAGGACTTTTAAGTACACACGTTTATACGTATTCAGAGCGATAAAAGTAATAATCTCTAGACAGAGTTAACCTGAAAATACAGTTTCGTCAAAAAGTTTTAAATTTAAGAGAAATTAACATGCCACATTAATAATCCTTGGAATTTTAAGATCAGCATCAATAATATCTTTAGATAATTTAGAAGCAGAAATAAAGTGTGCTTCAAATTCAATTTCGGGATTTTTTCTTAAATCTTGAGTGGAGATAATATCTTTGGTACATTTAATATCACTAACGTAATCGTAAGAACCACTTTAAAGAAATATGGATAATGGAATTATAATGCTTAAGATTTTTTCACAAACCAAGAGGGATATTAGTAAACTACTTTTTTTCTATCGCTGAACATAATAAACTAGCTGTTCCCGAGCTTTCGTGACCAGATTGGGAGATTTCTTCGGAACTGATACAAATAGGTTCAAAAAACTCAACAAAGTTAAAGAAAACTAGTGCGTCGATTAATAAACATAGTTTCGCACAAGCTACTAAACTTTTTCATTTTATAATCTGGAATGTGACCTTGAATTACATCTTTTGGGGTATTGTCAGCATGAGCATTTTTTATGAAAAATGCTCAGTAGACTGTAGAAAAAATGTTTAAAATAAAAAATGTAGCTCAGATAATTTTAAACAAAAATATTTATTAGCACTTTTTGCATATAATGAACCGTTCTCTTAGAAACAACGCTTGGAGCTACTCTCGGTTTTAAATGTCAGTTACGCGCGCGAAATCAATGTTCAATAAAATTTGCATCAGCTCAAAAAGACAAATTCGATATCTTTTGATTCAATTTGTCCTATCGACAAAAATCAAAATGCGTTTTAAAGGTAAAGAGTTTAGTTTTGTAAGCACTTTTTATATTTTGCCGCAAATATACTATATATACGATTTTATAAAGGTGTTAAATAAATACATGTGGCACGATTTTTCCCTTTTTTATGATTCTCATGAGATCAATACACTCTATCCCTTTCATTAACTGGCCACTATTTAGTTTTGATAACTAAAGACTAATCTTCAAAACCTATAGCAATAAATTTTAGTTTTAAGTTATGGCAACAAATGTGAGGCATTTGTAATATATTTAAAAAAATACTGGATTTAAACTTTCACATAACAAAGGATCTAAAACGTTTAAAACTTTTTTTTTAATTAAACTAGTACGTTATTAAAAAAAACAACCTTCTGCTATAAATTACACTCAAAATAGTCTTTTTGGAGGCACTTTCCGTCACGTGCGATTGTTTGTGACGGAAAAATCTTGCGTTTTTTATCCATATTTCAAATGCTTCATATTTGTTGCCATAAATCAAAATTAAAATTTTATTACGACTGGCCAATGAAAGTGATATATTCTATGATCTCACGAGAATCATAAAAAATGGCAAAAATCGCGCCACGTTTATTTATTTAACACCTTTATAAAAACTGAATTTATTCGCGGCAAAATACAAAAACCGCGTACGAAAGCTGCACTTTTTACCTTTGAAATGCATCGTGGCTTTTGTTGATAGGATTGTTGATAGGAACGGACGAAACTATACCGCAAGTATTACGGTATAATTTTGTCCGTTAGTGTTTAACTTTTAAATGGCGAATCCAACGACTACGTTTAGTCTAGTTTAGTTTAGTTAATAATTAATAAATATAAATATTCAAAGGCCCATGTCTCCAAAGATGGAAAAGTTATATGACGATGGATCAAAAAAGGGTGTCAACAAAAAGTGTACACAAAGGAGGGTAATGAAAATTACGTTATTCTCGAAAAAGCATCCGTGGAGCATAATCATGCTATCCACAGATATCCACGTTGACCGGCAAATTTTTAGTACTTCTACAAAGAGGAAAGCTGTAGAAGATATATGTGAAAGACTTTTAAAGATTGCCCACAAGGAATTGAGGAAGGAAAATTTCAGCAATTTACCGCTGACGACGAAAGACATTTCTTGCGTTTGAACAAATATCTTTGCTGCATGACCAAAAACCAAACCATCATTGCTCACAGGAAGAAATTCTACAAGTGTTAGTGAACTTAAATTAAAAAAAAAAAAAAAATACAGGTGAAAACTTTTTATTATCTACGAAAAATAATTCCGCAATTTTTAGTTGTTTCACAAATCTTTACTTTTTGTGTAATGTAGATTCTTTGTATGTAGATGGAACTTTTCAATACTGTTCTAAATATTTTTGTCAGATGTTTACTATGGATGGCCACAAAAATGGTTTTTATGTTTCTCTAGTATTTTGTTTGTTAACTCACAGCAATCACAGCAATCGTACAAAAGTACTTTTGATACATTAATAACAATATGTACAGATTTGAATTTAAATTTCAAACCGAAGCGAATAATTTCTGATTTTGAAACAGCAATTCCAAATTCAGCCAAGTTAGTGTGGCCAGACATTATTATTTTTTGTTGCAAATTTCATTTAACACCAAATTGGTACCGAAAAATTCAAAATTCAGGTTTGTCCTCGGAATATAAAAATCAAACTGTTATTGGAAAATATTTAAAATTATTTTTCGGCATTCCTTATTTAGATCGAAATGATGTTGGAGACTTTTTTTCTGATGAACTTTTTAATATTATGCCAGAAGATGACAGAGTTTTGCAATTTTCTGATTACCTAGTTGATAATTATTTAACGGAAGATTTAACATTTCCACCTTACATGTGGGCATCAAATTCATCATTTTTTATATTTACTACAAACCCCTGTGAATAATTTCACTCGAAATTTAACGAATATTTTAAAAAATCACATCTTGTCATATTTAAATTTACAGACATTTTGTTAAATTTTCAAGCAGAAGTATATGTGAAAATTAGAACTGCACATAGATTCGAAAAAAAAACTTGATAAAACGGCAAAAAGAAAAGTTGATTTTATTGAAAATAGGCTAAATGAATATTACGGTAATTAAAACATTACTAAATTGGACTTCATTAAGTCAGTTTGTAATTATTATGCACCTAACTTTTAAAATCTAAAATATAGTGTTTACTCTTACTTATTTTAATCACTAATCAGAAATTAGAATTAAGCATTGTTATTTTTTAACTGTAGTTTGTTATTGTTTATAAGTTAATGTAGATGTATAAATAAACTTTATTTGATTATATTGTTATAGTTTCATTATTTAATAATTTAAAATTTTCGCTCATGCTTTGGAAATTGGGTTCCTTTTTGAATACAATAAAGTAAAATAAAAACTCTATATTTTCACAAAAATATTATCTAAGTACCTAGGTAGCGTAGGCAGTTCGTAGTCGCTTTTAATCCTAATATAAAACTGAACCTATTAAAATCTAGTTAGAGTGGGGGAGTTCGTAGTCGCCCATCTGAAAAGTTGTTCAAATACGGCAGAAAACCATTTTCTGGACATTATTTAAAATAGTTGAAGAGGTATTATTTAGTAATAAAGATTTTGTGAATATAATAGATATTATTTACTTAACATCTTCACAATTTCAGGAAAACCCAAATATTTGTCAAATTTAAAATAAAATTGTGCAATTTAATATTTTTCACGTATGTATTGAATTTTAAAATCATCAATATTTGATAATATTTCGGGAAGTGTCCGGACCCCTGTAAACCTCCCTGGCTACGTCACTGTTTAACAGATCAATAATTTAAGTTTGGGAAATTACTTTTTGATGCAATTTTCCAAAATTTAATAAAATTTGAGTATTTGTAGTTGAAACGTGACCATTGTGTTTAGGGTTTTTTTACACTAAGGTGCTGTATAAAAAGCCAATTTTTTTGCAAAGGAAAAGCAGGATTAATCTTTCATTATGAACAGAAAATTATTGTCTATGCAGATGACATGATATTAATAGTAAAATCAAGAGATGACGTGAGATTAATAGTAAGATCAAGAAAATAATTCGCGCAGAAATTTTGCTAGGTTTGAAAGAGAGAAAAAATATAGCTTCTGCCTTATTAAAAACGAAATTAACTACATATAGAACGGGACGGGAAGAGACAGTAAGAAATACAAAATTTAACTACAAAATTTTCATATTATTCATATAATTCACTTAATTTCATATAATTTACTTAATTACAAAATTTTCAGCAGCAAATACGGCCGTAGCTCAGCGGCAAAATGCCTTCTTAACCAGAGCGCACTTTCGTTAAAGATGCAATTGGAGCCGTAACAATTCGAAAGAATCTCCCTAGCAAAAATGCCATACGATATTATTATTATCAATACAATTTATTAAAAAGGTAAGTCACTTTAAGGATTTGAAAGTTTTACAACAAATATAGCTTAAGAAAGTGCTGAGATGGAAAGAAGAATCATTAAAACTACTAAAGCAATAGGAACTTCAATACTAACATCAATACTGAAGACGAGAAACATATCTATATCAGCATATATCGAGTATGAATATGCACAGATTACAATTTCAAGCAATCATAGATAAAGCAGAAATTGTTTAATTAGTAGTCAAACTTTTAGTTGGACAAAACCAGTGAAAAAGAAAAAAAACTTAAATGAAGGTAAGTAAACAACAGTACAAATAATATTCTACAGAGCTTCCTAGTTAACAAAACTTTTTATTTTATAATAAAACATTGCACAAGTGTAACTCTAACATGTACCTATTATTTATATATTGACACATATAATATTAACATTTAACTCTTCACCTAACTCTTCACTTCTAACACCTCTTACCGAAGATCCTACTTCAAAAACGCCATAACACCCCTTAAGTGAATAATTCAATATTTAATACATAGAAATATTTTTGTGTAACCCAAACCAGAAGGGTTATTTACTATTTTTAATGGGCATTAACCCCAATTTCAGTTTAAAATACGTTTATTTTGATGTTTTGATTTCCACTTTGAAAATTGTTCTTAAAATAGACATTAAACAATTGCCATTTTTTACTTTGTAATACAAAATATTCTTCTAAGAAAAAATAATTTAAAAGCGAATTAGTTTGTTTATATTGTATTTTGAGAACGATTTTCGAAATGGACAACGAAACGTCAAAACGAAAATATCATTCTTTTAAACTGAAACTTTGGGTAATCCCCATTAAAGGTAATAAATAAAATAGTTTTAGAACAAGGTAAAAAAATTCTAAGAGTTCGAATTTCTGCTGAATTTAACGTTATTCTTTTGTAATACCTTAAAACGCAAAAGGATGCAGATCATATTAAAGTTATGCAGTTAGGTATGCACTTTAATAAAAAACATATAGTTGACAAACACATTTCTGTCTTTTTTTTAATTTTTTTTACATTTCTAACGATTTGGTATAACGTATGCAATATAACATTCCGTAACAATATAATATCCATTAATACAATAAAAAATATAGTTCAGTCCGCAAATAGACATAAATGAAACATGCTAAATTAGGTAGGCGTCTATACACAATAGCTCTATCAATTCAAGCTCAACTAAAGAATATACTAACAAGCATTTCAAATGAGAACCAACTTAATTTAATTTTTATTCAAAACTCGTGCAGATGTGCGTAATGGTGAATAAATATGACCCAACTAACTTATAGTTCCTAACAAGAATATGTTATGAGCTTAATTGTGATTTGGAGTTATTTTAAATAGTATATATTAATATATATATATATATATATATATATATATATATATATATATATATATATATATATATATATATATTAGAAATGATTATTTCGACCAAAAAATAATTTATAAATACGTTCAAATTATCGGGTAAAGTGGTCTGTAATAAAAATCTTTCTTTTTTCTTAATTACTCAATATTTCGCCATTTATTTAACAGCTTCTTCAGGAGTAAACTAAAACAATTTGAACATTACAAAAAATGGCGTACAAATACCTTTTAAAACACTTACAGAATTTAAAAGATTTCGCAAATAAAAAATGACATTGAAGTATTTGAAATATTGAATGTCAAGATTAAATTGTCTTAAGCACGTTCGTTACAGCTATACGATAAAAAATTAAAATTATTTCAAATGTAAAAATAAAAATAACAATAAAAGAAAAGTAAGAAGAATAATATTTCTTTGATGAATTATTAAGGTTAGTTGTTATTAAGATGAATGTTGGCTATTTTGAATATTTATAAATTTTGTTCAATATGTTACAATATATGTTACTTAACTGTCCAGTGTCCGTTTTATAATTTAAAGTGTTTTTATTTTTGTTAATGTAATACATAATGGACACTGGACAGTTAAGTAACATATATTGTAACATATTGAACAAAATTTATAAATATTCAAAATAGCCAACATTCATCTTAATAACAACTAACCTTAATAATTCATCAAAGAAATATTATTCTTCTTACTTTTCTTTTATTGTTATTTTTATTGTATAGCTGTAACGAACGTGCTTAAGACAATTTAATCTTGACATTCAATATTTCAAATACTTCAATGTCATTTTTTATTTGCGAAATCTTTTAAATTCTGTAAGTGTTTTAAAATGTATTTGTACGCCATTTTTTGTAATGTTCAAATTGTTTTAGTTTACTCCTGAAGAAGCTGTTAAATAAATGGCGAAATATTGAGTAATTAAGAAAAAAGAAAGATTTTTATTACAGACCACTTTACCCGATAATTTGAACGTATATATATATATATATGTACCTTACCATCCAAAGATTAATTTAACAGTCCGGATTCCAACGTTTATAGTTAATACTAATAATGATTATGCTTTCTTTGCAAGTAACATTAGATTCTTTTAGTCTCTGGTAATGTCGTTATAAATTTGTAAATTATTCCTAATGCTAATAACTCGTATATTTGTTAAAATAATTTTTTTTTTGTTTTATCAAATATTTTAATCCAAAGGAATTATCATAATCCAATTTATAATTTACACAAATCCAAAATTAATGTTAGCATCTTTTATTTTTTTGGAATTGTTCTCTTTGTTACAGAAATCGAAAAACGAGTAAGAACTTATCTCAGAATATCAATGAGTCTTTTATATTACCCAAAATATTATCCATATCAATTTTAGTCAGTTTAGAATTTTTATTTGTAAAATCTATTAATTCATTTACCTTTAATTATTATTAAGGCACAAGACGACCTTCTCGATCGTCAACAGATGAAATTCTTGTCAATTTTTCGCAAAGAAAAACCTCATGATCTGCACATGAAATGTTAAAACACTATACAAGAGTAGTAAAATACGTAATGAAATCAAGATAGATAGACTACCAATGTGAAATTAATAATCATCACATATATTATGAGTATACAGAGAACCCCAACGGACGGCTTGAAAATGGAGTAGGTATAATCTTAAAGCAGAAAATTGACAGGTTTGCTAAGAATGTTGTACCAATATTAGAAAAAATGCTTCTGCTTTAATCTATTTCTTACCCAATTACAACATTATCAGGTATATGCCTCCACAGCTGACAAACGAGACGACGTAAGCGAAGCATTATATAGCGAAATATCCAACCCCTTAAAATCTGGGGAACTCATAGGACATTTTGGCCTTGGAGAAGAAATAAGCGAGGAAACCGATTGGGTGATTTTGTAACAGAAGAAAAGTTTGTGATTACTAATACATACTTCAAGCTCCTATACTGCGTTATTCATGCAGAAGAAAAAGACCAAGGGCTTGAAAATTTGCACAGAGTCGTACAAGACATACAAGTTTCTCAAACCGCCAAACATAAAAAAGTCGTAGATGACAAACGAAATTTTATATATGATGAAGAAAAGATGAAAGTTTAAAGATCGGGACACAAGATTATATAGAAGAATAGACAAAGAGATCAAAAATGCAATAATAATAGCTAACGACACATGGTTAATACAACGTTGTGCTGAAATACAGCTATTGCAAAATAAACACGATTTATTTAATATACACAAGAAAGTTAGAAAGCTTCAGGCTCACACAGGCCTAGAATAGTCAGGCGTTTGATAGAAAACCAAGCAAACCACTATTTAGTGTGATATATCCTAGACACTTACAAGAAATATGTGGAAGTAAGTCATGCAGACGCAAAAACAAATAAAAAGTTTTATGCAAAATTCCTAGAAGTTTTGGATACACTTGGAATAAAATGATTAACAACTATATTAAGCAAAATATGTATAACTAGAAAAATTTTCCAAAGCAGGTTAAATTGGTCATTTGAAATAAAACAACGCATAGAAAAAGCAAGATCACCGTTTGTAAACATAAAGTCTCTCTTTAGGAGTCACAATTTACCACTTGGAACCAAAATGTCTATCATCAAATGTTATGTATTTTCTGTTATTGTACGGCTATGTAGAGACTTAAGCACTTTCCAAAGTTTGTTTAGGAAAGCTCTAGGCATTGGAGATGTGGTGTTATAGACGCATCTTAAGAATTTCATGTATGGATCATGTAACTACTGTTGAGTTCTGATCTTTAAGTTCTGATTCAGAGATTCAGAAATGTCAACTGCGATGTAAATGTTTGCTTATTTTTTCGACTACAAAAAGACATTTGATAGTGTAAACATCATAAGAGAACTAAAAATCATCTATAATATATGTTATAACAAAACTACTAATACATTTTATACTCATACACTTTTGTTATTGGCGAGATGGGTACTTATCCCGACTGTCAGAAAAGCAAATGATCGGTTGACACAAGCAATCTCGAGTGAGACAAATGTGAATGTTGTCCTCATTGTCATTTAATTTTATTTAACAAGACCAAGGGATATTACGTAAAGAAGTGCGTCTAACTAATATTAAATATACTGAGGATGAAGTACTTTTTGTAGACAATTTAAAGCGTTTACCAACGCCAATTAACCAATTCACCAACCAACCAATTCATATATCAATAAAAAGTAAAGACTGGTTCTTATTACAAAAAGAAAATACAGAATTGTCAGCCAATACCAACACATACCGTGGTCTAGACATAAACACCCAGTGATACGAGTCTATATAAAAAAAACGGATAAGGCAAAATCAACAATCATAAAGATTAATCTTTTTTAAGGAGTCATGATATACCACTTAGAGTACTCTTCCTTAAATATTATGGTTTTTCTACATTTTTGTATGACGTAAAGGCTAAGATGATTTCTAAAGCATGTTTAAAAAAGACCCAAGCCTTCGATATGTGGTGTTATAGGTATATCGTAAGAATTTCGTGGATGCATCTGATAACTAAGGTTACCAGAGTGCAAATTAGAATATCTGGGCTATATTATGAGAACTAACCAGATATATGGCTTGTAACTCAAAATAAGGTGTAAAAAAAACCAGGGTAAAAAAATTATTGGTTTTAAAAATTGAGAAATGGTTCAACACGTATACAACCGAACTGTTCCAAAAAGCAACCAGTAAAGTAAGGATAGTTAATATCCGAAACGGATATGCACTATAAAAAGAAGAAGAAAAAGAAGAAGAAAGAAGGTAAATTATGTTACAATAAAAGCACTGCGTTTTGAGTCGTAGTTATTCCTTTTAAGTTTCGAAATCAACTCCTGTTAGACCTGCTTGGTACTCATGAAGATATATGTAAAATGAAAGCCAATGATTTTCTTGGTATGAACCATTAGTCATAAAGCAAGTCACATATATAAATTAGCTACAGAAAATATCACATTCATTGCCTTCAATATTTACTCTAACAGTAAAAAAATAAAACAAATATATGAACAACGAAAAAGAAAAAACATGGTTACATGCTTCCGATCTACGGACCCGCCAGGACAATATTTTAAAACATTCTAGACTTAGGCCACGAAAGGTAGGTAAAATAACATTACAAACAGTAACGAATCTAGAAAATCGTTCTAACACTAAATTGATTATTCTGTGAATATAATATGGACATATTTTCAAAGGTAGCAGGAATATTCAAATTAAAAAGATTTTTGATTGATCCACATTTACGTTAAGTCAAACTTGTTCCTAAAATTGGAACCCGAAACAATATCATCCATAAGCTATGTGGTTCTACTTTGGGATCTTGGCACTGGTAGTCTGGTCTTTTCACTTATTGGGTTAAATGGCGCTTACACCAACAAGATTAAAGTATAACTCATTTACTGGCATCACAAAGTCTACCACGACTTACTGTCTATCTATCTTAAGGCTTATCTTTCCACATATTCTTCAAATAAAATGTTCTATTAGGAAGGAATACAAACAAAGAACCAACAAACTCCAACCTTTGATACAAGAAGATCTAAGAGCCTTTGAGCTACAAAGACTAACGTTTACATATCCACCCCTAGTAACAGCCAAGCAACTGTCCGAAATAAAGTCCGATTTTGTCACAAGTCCAGAATCTACGATGTGCTTTATAAAAACCACCTGTTTTTGAACTTCCAAGAAAAACATGAACACGTCTCAATAAAGTTCGCACAAACTATAGCAACACGGACTGCTGTGGTACTGAAACACGGACGGTACAACGCGTATTGGAGAAGTGCCAAAGCAAAGCTTACGATAAATATCACCAGGATTTCTTGTTGACTACGAATGGAATTATTATTTAAATAAGTTGTATTTCTGTTTTTATGTTTTGTTCCTTTTTCCTTTTTTATATTGTAGTTTTGAGAATGAGAATACAACAAATATAAATAATGCTGATAAACTATTGTTACGTGAAAATGATTAAAATCCTAATAAAAAGGTTTGGAAAAAGCTTTTAGTTGAGTTATAGGAGTTAAAGATTATTTGTGTAAAACTTTAAAGTTTTTTATGGAAAACGCACCTTAACCTTAGGTAGCCAATTAAATTCAGCTGTTATTCAGAGTGATTCGATTTTGGATAATGTGTCTACTGATTATGAAAATAGTTGTCAATCTAATGAAAGATAACAGTGATAGCGAAAATAGTGAGACACTAGAGAGAGATATGTTGATTAAAAGTTGTAACAGTAAAATTAAAAAGGATTGCTTAAATATTACTGATATTATATCAAAGGGAAAAGTTAAAAAAAATTATAGGTGAAGCAGATTATAGTATTTTTATGTATCATTATTATGTCAGCAAGATTCGACAGATAATTTTTTTTTAAATTAATCATTGCGACTAGCTAAGTAGATAAAGTGAAAATGTTTTTTGAATTGATTGATTTTTATATATTGTTGTTATGTCAGCATGATTCGACAGATAAGATATTATATCAAAGGGAAAAGTTAAAAAAAATTATAGGTGAAGCAGATTATAGTATTTTTATGTATCATTATTATGTCAGCAAGATTCGACAGATAATTTTTTTTTAAATTAATCATTGCGACTAGCTAAGTAGATAAAGTGAAAATGTTTTTTGAATTGATTGATTTTTATATATTGTTGTTATGTCAGCATGATTCGACAGATAAGATTTTTTTAATTAATCATAGTGACTAGCATAATTGTAATTGATAAAGTTTAAATGTTTTTTGAAATCGTTATGTCAGCATGATTCAACAGATCATTTTTTTATTAATCATTGTGACTAGCATAATTGTAGTTGATAACATTTAAATGTTTTTTGAAATTGTTGTTATGTCAGTATGATTCGACAGATCATTTTTTTTATTAACTATTGTGACTTGTATAATTGTAGTTAATAAAATTAATTTTTTTTTAATTAATCTAAAATATCTCGTCTCAAATAATCTAAGGAATGTATTAAATTATTTATGTAATTTACACGATTAGCATTTAAATAAAAAAACAATTAAGAAAGTTCCAAAACAAACATATTTATGGTTTCTAGAACATTTGAAAATTTTATAAAATGACCTGGTTAGTTATATTAATTATTTTTATTAGTCACCAAAATCACCAAATCAAATAACTTCATATAACATGTTAACAATTAAAATACCTTTAAATTAAAAAAATGAGTATGAACATCAGTTTGGTATTAAATTTTTTATTACTTTATAAAAACATTTAACGAAAATGCTGGGTCATATTACTTTAACAAGACAAAAGCGAAACAGAAATGCACATTTCAAAACTCCTTGAATGCTGTCGTTCATTAGCAACACGTAGGGTAAGTCTGTGACTTACTCGGGTGACTCAGAAGAATCCAGACAAGATGTGAAACAGTTGCAGGTGCTAGGACGTTGACGCCTACCATTACAAAATTACAGGAATAAAGAATAAAAAATTACTGTACGGGTTATCAAATTGTGTTGATATTTTATTAGAAAATAGAATAGTAAAAAGTGGCTAATCTGCTGAAATATTTTGTTTGTTGGTAAGAAAGTTGCAAAAATTGATATTGATAAAATTTAAAGGCAAAAAAGTTACACATATAAACATATCGTGTATAACGTTATACAGCCACAATTTAAAAATGATTGAAAACTAGACTTTAAATAATTTGTAGTTCTAAAAAATCCGATATTTGCAAGTTGAATCTAGTTTAATATTTTAAAATTGTTTAATATGCTTTAAGCAAAATTGACTAGTACAATAATATAAAGGGCGAAAGATTAATTTAGCAAAGTTTACTAGATCCCATATAAAAACGATGCAACAAATTTGTTTATACAAATCGTAGGTAGCTTTGCAATGAAATGCAATATTTTAATAACGACGTGAGAGATAAAAGTTTTATTCTGTTCAATAAACCACTCGATATTTTAGTTTAAATTAAAAAGCCACTTCACTTTCCCAATATAACAATCAAATGTATTTAATTATATTGGGAAGTTAAAACCACTTCTTGAAGTAAATCATAATTCACCGTCGAGTACCCATAATTAAACACGAGTATAAATGTTAATTATAATGCACTTAGTAGTCACTTGTTCTCGATATTTGGTCCCAATTAAAAATCTATGTTAAATGATATATTTACTTTGATATTTTGTAGACTGTGTACATTAGATTTTCGATCATTTTTATTGCACTCGATATATGTCAATAGTATCAGTTCTATGTTCCATTTGTTTGTGACATATGTAAAGATTAGACTTATTTTGGTATGTTGCGCCAACTTGTGCTATCGAAAAAAAGAAATTGATGAAAAAATCTATATTAATATTATATCAGTGTTTGCCAATGATATAAATATGTGCTTCACGCATACCATTTAATGCCACACTTGAGAAAATAATAAGAGACTCTACAGTCAAACTTAAGGAAAGTGAACTGAGTAAAAATGTGTAAATACTAGCCTTTGCAGATGTCGGAATAATTGCAAGATAGACAAGAGAAATGATAGAAACATATAAACAAATAGGATAAGCTGCAGAAAACAGTGACTTAAATATAAAGCTAAAACAAAATACCCACATAAGATAAACGTGGGGAATACGTCACGGTCGGGTATATGACGCGTTTTCAAAATTTTGCAAACTCTGCCTGCTAGCGCGGGAAAGGTCTTGGGGAGCGATATTACCCACTATTGCCATCAGGTAAAGCATGCCCAAGTTAGTGTATAGTGATCCGTCGTGGCTCAACATTACTTATATTTTTTATTGTAGGACTGATTCTCCCTTTGTAAATATGCCTAGCTACAAGTGTAAGAACATGCAGAGTTACTGGCCTAAAGATAACCTTCGTACCGCTTTTAAGGATATTGCAGACGGCTCTTCAGTAAGGTGTGAAGCTAAAAAATATGGGATACCGGAACAAATCCTAAGATTCAGACTCAAAACAAAGAACAGCAATATTAGCAAGCTAGGACAACCTCCTACCCTTGTCCTGGAAGCCAAACAAAAATTACTAGTTCATGTCATGTGATTGCAGACTGCGGGATATATGCCAACAAGGGATTCACTATGTTGAATGATTTTCAACCTGACTGAACAAATGAGCCCAGTTTCCTACGGCCTATTCAATGTAGAGAAACGCAAAGCAGAAAGGGGATGGTTTAACTACTACTACTACAATCGGTTTACAGCGTTCTCCAACGCCTTCCGACTCCTAACCGCCATTCTTCTCTATTTAACCATATGCCTGGAGGGATTTCTCTTTCCTCTAGTTCTTTTTCAATTCACTCTCTCCAGCTTCTTCTCGGGCTTGCTCTTTTCCTTCTCCCTTGTGGTGTCCACGTCAAAATCTGTTTCGGAATCCTGTCATCTGACATTCTCTGTACATGGCCGTACCATATTAACTATTTTGTTTTTATGTCATCAACTATTGTATGCTTGGCTCCCATCATTTCTCTTATTCTCTCATTTGGTATCCGATCTCTTCTTGATTTGCCTGCTGCTCTTCTCCAGCAGTCCATTTCTGTTGCTAGTAACAGTTTCTCTGTTCTTTGTTCATTGGCCAAACTTCACTGCCATATGTGATTACACTTTTAAGTAGGGTGTTGTATATGAGTTGTTTATTCGCTTTATATATAGTTTGGTCCCACAGAATGCCGTTTATCATGGATATGGCTTTTCTACCCTGTATGTTTCTGTTTTTTATAGCAGCATCGAGTTTTCCATCTTGAGTTATCTTCATACCCAGGTACTTGTATTCATCACAGTGTCTAATTTCTACCCCATCGTCTAATATAATGGACTGCTTTGACCCTCCAATACACATGGTTTTAGTTTTCTTAATGTTGACTTCAAGACCCCATTTGTTATATTCTTCTATTAGCTTCCGAGTCATGTAACTCAAGTCATTATGATCCTGAGCAAATCAGTATTTGGTCATCAACGAAACATAAGGTGTACAGTGTAGTCTCATCATTGAGAGGGATTCCCATACCATCGAAGACCTATTATCGAAATGCAAATGTCAAATATGGAAATACAAATCCTGTAAAGAAGATAGGACGCAGGCACTTTGACCAACCTCTACATAAAGTCTGGTTTAGCTGCAACAATATTTACGGGTTCATGGGTCAGTGCTGTGGTCGGTCCACGGAATTTATAACATTATTCTCCAACAGAACATTTCAGTGGTGTCTACCTCTCTTCTTTTCGTTTGTCGTAGGCTCCAAGATTCACATCCGTATGCCAGTATTGGGAATATTAAGCAGTTGATCAACCTAATTTTTAGAGTTTGTGAAATTTGAGAGTACTTATTTTGGACATCTTTCCGACGGCGACTTTTGCTAGATCACATCTCGTTTTACTTCTTTCTCTAGTGACCCTGTGTTTGTGATAAACTATCCCAGATATACTAGTAAATATGAGCTCACAATCTAAAATTGGTCAATCGTGGTTATATGTGGATGATTGTTATGTAGTCTATTCAATATCATGATCTTTGTCTTGGATATGTTTGCATGTAACTACAAACCAAATATTTGACTTTCATTTTCAACCAGTCGTATGAGATCAATTAAATCTTCTTGACTATTTGCAAGATTTCTCCAAAACGTATGTTGTTTATTTTTCGGCCATTTATTGTGATGCTGTTTTCCCATCCTTCAAGCACTCTTCTCATAATGTGCTCCCCATATATATTAAATAATTGTGGAGACAGTATACATCTTTATCTGACTCCTTGTTTTGGATGGAATCTGGTTTGAGAGTATGTCAAGCACTTTAACTGTTTCAGTAGTGTGTTCGTATAGTTCAGTTATAAGCAAAATTAAGTATTGTGGTACGTCTACTTCTTTTAATAAATGCGTAAGTGTTGCCATTTGACACTGTCAAACGCTTTGCGATAATCTATAAAACAAATGTATATTGAAATATTGAATTCCCCATATTTTTCTATTATTTGTCTTATGTTCAGAAGATGTTTCCGATTACCTTTACCTTTGGTTAATCCAGTCTGCTCGTAGGATATTTCTCTTTATAGGAATATTTTCAGTCTCTCAATGAAAGTTTTGTCGGTCTCGTGATCGTCTACCAGATTGGAGGCTTTTTGTTTTCAATGTAAATTTGATACAAACGTTTATCATCTATTCCCATCAACTCTAGATATTAAAACAGCCTAACGTGTTGAGCCTTTTTAAAATCTATAAAGCAAAGCTAAATTGGTGTTTGCACCTAATTTTTATAACCCTTGGAATAATGTAAACATTGAAAACAAAGCTTCCCTTGTTCCTAGTCATTCTCTAAAACAGAATTATTTGTTTCCCATTGTTTATTCGCATTTTAATTTTATTGAGAATTATCTTGGGAAGCAGTTTAAAAGACTGACTTGTGGAACTACTTAGTCTAACCTCTTAACATAATGATGTATGAGGTTGCTTTGGTAGTAGAACAAATGTAGAATTCAGCTATATTTGTGGAATCATTCTAGTTTTTTAAACGTAGTTATAAGACTTTTGCTTTGCTTGATGTCTTTTTTTAATTACGCTTTTAAAATGCTAGGACCAGTGTTCTTATATTTTGTGGATGGTCTTAAATAAGATCCTCGTATCAAGAAAGAGTTTTTTATGTATTTAGTCCATTTCTTCTTTTTCTAGTTTAACTTTAGAATTACTTTCAATTTTGATTTTTGCTCGAAATAAGGAGTTTTTTTCCTGAGTATAACTAATTTATTTAAAGGCTGTTGTGTATAATAAACGTGTTATGTTTTCTTTTCAGCTTATTCATTTCACAACACCTTTGTTTCAGCCAGACCTCATTTGCTATCTTGCCTTCATGTCTTATTCGTCGAAATATTTTTCTATACAGAACTTTGGCTTATTTTTCCACTTGCTTCTTTATTAAATATTGTCTAATATTTCATCTAATCTTTTTCTTAATGCGGATCTAATCCTTTTCTTAATGCGGTCTTTTTCTGGTTCTCACACTTAGTTAGCTATTGTTAGCATGGCTAAAATTCATAATACCCAATGTTGCGTTTAGATTTGCTTGATGAGATCATTTTAGTTGTTTTCTAATTTTACAATTTATCTTGTTTCCAAAATTATTTGCTTTTGGGGGATTTATTCACCATCATCATCATTATTATCTAACCTCTTGCATCTACTATTGGAAATATATTTCCTCCATCCTCTTTTACTGTTCTCTATCGTGTGCTTTCTGTATGCAATTTGTTGCTAATTTTCGTAAGTCTTCATTCATTTTCTAGTCGAAGTGATCTATTTTGGTGTCGTCTTCATTCTATAGGTATCTTGCTCCACCTATTATCATTTAAACGTACTATATAGCCAGCCCATCTCCCGTTGGATTGTGCAATTTTTTCTATGACATATGTTGATTTGTTATTTCCATAATTTCCTAATCTAATGCTCTTTGGGTTACTCTTAATTTACTGGCTAATTTTTTAGTCAATGAAAATTGGTAGCGTTTCTTTTAGAATTTGTCGCATCTTACCAAATGCTGCTCATCCCAAATTTATACGGCCTCAAAATTCATAGGTTTGATTTTTTTTTTGATTTTAATTTCATCTACCAAATAAATATAGCTAATAGCTGATATACTTCATTGCCATCTATTCTTATAACATCACTTGGAACTAAATTGGTCATGTATTTTGTTTTTGAAAGTTTATGTTCAGGGCCACTTGTTCTATTGCCTGTTTTAGTTCTTCTATTACTTTGTAAGCCTCGTCTAAACTTTCAGCTACAATAATAATATGAGCAAAACATACGTGACTTAAGTATTTACCATCAATATTAATTTTCTTTTTAGTCCAATCTGGTTCCAATTCATATTTCAGAGCTTCTTTAGGTGCCGTCTTCTTAGCGAAGGTTGGCGATGACCTCTGCAAAGTCTTCCCTATTTTGGGCTTTCCTAATTAAACTTTGAAAGTCTAATCCTGTCCAATCTTTGATGCTGCGCAGCCAGGTCATTTGTCGTCTACCCGGGCCGCGTCTGTCTTCTATTTTCAGAGCTGCCGTGAATAATTATGCAAAGATGATGTCGCCCTGTCTAATTCCTTGCTCAATTCTATATTTATCTGTAAAGTCATTGAGTTTAACATAATATATGGCGTTACTTTGTTGTATATATGTTTTATAAATTTGGGTATAGTCTACTCGACTTTGTTTAGTTTCAGTACTAACGGCAAATTCTCGGTATCAAAAGCATTCTTGAAGTAGGCGAATATCAATGTGAGTGGCTTATCATACACAACACACTTTTCAATTTAAGTTCTTAGTGCTTGTAGGTAGTCATTTGTTCCATAGCATCTTCTAAACCCAGCTTGCTCCTTAGGCTAACAAAAAAATAATTTTAGTGGACTAAATATGAGACAATAGTCTTATTGGCCTATATATGGTACAGCCCCTTTTTTGTGATTTAACATAGTGATTGCATTGGTTAATTTTAAAGGTAATATAGTTTTGTTTAGATATAGGTTAAATAGTTTAGTCACTATTTTCAGTAATTCATCACCTTCTACTATAACAGCTTCTATTACTATTTGGTCGTATCCCGGAGCCTTGTTGTTTTTCATTTTCTTAAGAGTTCGTTTCAGTTCCACTATCGTTATGTTAGACAGAAGTTTGGATACTTGGTTTATTAATTTGCGATCTCTAATATGTGATTTGTTCTCTTACATTAACTAAATTTTATATAGTTCGTCATAGAGACTTTTTGTTATCTCTAATATTTACTATTTGTTGCTATATTACCTTCCTTGTCTTTCAGTTTGATAATTCATTAGTCTTTTAGTTTGATAATTCTTCCATTTTTACTATCACAACGTTTTCTTCTGAGTATCTGCATATTTCCATTCGCCTTAATCACCTTTTGAATTTTCTCAATATTAAACTTTCTTTTAAATTTACGAATTGCTTTTTAGATAGAAAGTGTTCAAGCTCCTGAGTTAAGCTGAGTCGCCTTTCTGCTCCCCTTTCTTGATTTTTCTCCCTTTAATAAAATCTTTGGTTTTTCCAATGAAAACATCTCATTTTCTTGATGATTAAACATAATACTGTTTTTGTGTAGCTACTACCACTTCTTAAATTACAATATTTACGGTTTCAACATCCATTGGAAGAGGGCTTAGGACCCGAATTATAGCTTTCACATAATCATTTGTGTTTCTGGTTTACCCCATTTTATTATTTTTCCTCTCCTTATTAATCTTAATTTTTCATTTTTATATCTTGTTATGAAAAAAATCATTTTATTTTTTATCTTTCGGTTGGGGCTTAGCCATGTCCATTGTCTATGTGGATTCTTTTGGAAGAAACTATACATCAGATACAATCGATGGTTATAAGAAAAATTTAATAGTGTCTTACCTCTCTCCCTTTTGGACCTTCTAAACCATGCTTTCTGACCTATCTCTTTTTCAGATAGATTCTAATCCGTGTATTCCTATTGTTGTTTATTCATCATCAATTTAAGTTCTTCCCTTATTATGGAAGTCTCTTATGAAATAAAAGTTTATTTCCGATAATGCTGTTGTTTAATATTCTAAGGTGTATTTTATATGTGTCGAAATTTTCAATCGAAATGTCAGTTTTCTATCCCACCAAAACCCTTGGAAATGACCATGTTGTTCTGGGTGCAAGATTCTGAACGATTGGTTCTACTTGCCTGGGGTGGTTTCATTCTACTTTCGTTTAAATATCACGTCTGTCAAACGGGATCGCAGTATAAAACCGAATAAAATTACTGTAGTCGTAATGTTTAACGCTATCAGGGATACCTTGTGTAGACGTGGGTCTTCGCCACGCATTATGGTCTTATCTAGAGAAAGGCCTAGGTTCCACTTGTAAGAGCATCATCTAGCCCTGTGATCTTGTCACGGACCAGAATTCAGCCAACCTGATACAAAGGAACTACCTCTCCAAACCAGTTAACCCTAAAGCTTTTTAGGAATCTTTTATTATTAAATTTCTATTATCAGGTTTCTTTTAGGTGATCATAGCTTTCATTATTTTTATTTTTTGTTTCAATTTAGCATAAAGCAGACTATAGGTAGTTGCTGCGTCTGCATTCGGATATGTAGAATTTTTAAAGGCTTAAAAGAAAGTGGCATCTGGCGATGAAGATATCTTTGGAAATTAGGATTGACCCAAAAAGAATTGTCGGGTCAATGATGCTTATGACAAGCTATTACTTATCCAGTACTTCAACAACTAATGAAACCGTTTATGAAGTAAGGACAATTGTTATTAAAATTTATAAAATGAACATAAGATAGGTTTCTAAGGATGTTCGTATATCGGCATCAATTTTGTGGTACAAGTCTACTGTGAAACAAGCACAATATTGGGCCAGCTCCCATGTTATTATTTGTTCGTAGATTTTTGACTATAAATATGCCTCAGTCACAATATTCACCGGACTTGGATCTCCTGTGATTTTATCCTATTGTTGTCAAACCTAAAAAACTACGAGAAAGAGAAAGAGAGAGAGAGAGAGCAAAATACTAATGTTTGTATTTTGAGAACGATTTCCGAAGTGGAAATTGAAACGTCAATAAACGTATTTTAACCTTTAATTGTGGCTTTTTCCCATTTAAATATAAATTAATTTAAAATGCCACAAGAAAATAGCTTCAGAACAATATTAAGAAAGAAAGACAGAAAGGGAGAGAGAGAGAGAGAGAGAAAGAGAGAGAGAAAGAGGGAGAGAAAGAGAGAGATATAGAGTAAGGGAGTGAGAGAAAGGGAGACAGAGGGGAAGGCTGAAAATTTACCACAATTCAGAAGGTAAACACCTCATCATTATACGGATTCAAGACCATACCAAAAAATTGCATATCAGAAACAAATTTAAAATCTCACTTGTCCAAGTGTATAATAAATTTTAGGAGGATTACTTTCAAGCGGACAAAATTGTGGACAAAACAGTTATTGACTAGTAAATAGGTTTTTTTTTGCTATGAAAAGTCACCCTATATTGCAATGTGGTGGAACATGTCATCTAGAAGAAACTACAAACAATAGTTTTCAAACATATTATTTGAGTATAATTATTTAGCACAATAATGGATTTTAATTAAATATTCTCAGTTCTATATTTAAAAGAAACTTTGTTGCTTATTACAGATAGAATAGATAAAATCAGACACTAGCTTGTGTAAAATAAACCATACCCGTAATTATGTAGAGCGAACAAACGATAATTGAGAGCAGAAATCTGAAGTTTCTTGACTTAATTTGTATGCACGGAATAATAACTTTTTGGCCACGTGAATGCCATCGTGAACTTCAATAGTTTAATAATGTCGTTGCGTTCAGCTCCTTTGTTCATGCAAATCTTTTCGGAAAATTGTTGTTTCAGTGGGATAGTTGTTATAACTTTACTATTGCTTACACTTTGTTCCCTATATAGGTACGTAGTAAATAACTTAAAATTTGTAGAGAAAAAGTAAGACGTGTGCCTCGTGGCTTGGTATATATCTACTTACAAAATTATTCTCAACATTTGAGTAATTATTAATACTTGTTACGTCGTTTATAAGAATTTATTTATTCTTATATTTTTTGTACCTTTTATTACAAATTAAATATTAAACATATACAGACTAGTCACAAAATGTAGTGATAATTACACAGATTTAGTTATAAAAATCTGGTGAGTTGTAATTTTTATTTCAGCAGATTAAAACCAAAACTTACATGCTAAGCTGTGACTAAAGTAGATGCCATTGTAGCTGATATTAATATTTTATTTATGATATTTTAAGTTAGGCTAAAATTCAGCAATTAAATAAATATAAATTTATGATATCACCAATTTACAGTATTTTTTAAATATTAATATAGAAATAAAAGAACAGATGTTATTGTTTTTATATCCATAAGACTTAAGTTAGGTTAGGTTATGCTCAATAAGAGTGGACCATATACATATAATACCTAGACTGAGCGGTGCAATATATGTAGACCCATTCCCTCAGTACGACAGAGAAAAATGTAGCAAAGCAGTCCTTGCATCTCTTTCTACGGGCAGTGTTTATCGACCACGTAACCTTCCTCCCATTAACATACCTTAAATGTGAGCTAGAAACATAAATATAACTTACATATTTGATGTAACAAGTCGAGTGGTAGCTACGCTGTATTTTTTCTGCTTTTGGACCTGGATAATCGGGGTGCGAATCTTCCACTGATTTTTTTTTATTTAAATTTAATATTATTTAATATTACGTTTACTAGACATATTGAAATATCTTTTGATCATAGCTTTGATTATTGTATTTTTTTCTTAACTATTCATTTTATGTATTAAAAGAAATTAAACTGAACTGTGAACTGTGAACACATTTGTTCTCACATAAAAAGCTTTTAATTATTAATGTCTGGCTATATTAAACTAGTTTTAAATATATATAGACATATTTATTATTTGCAAGATTTACTTAGAGATATAATAATATCGAATAAACATAATATTGATTATTATTAAACTTATATAAAAAAAGAAAAATCAGTGAAAGATTCGCACTCCAATTATCCAGGTCCAAAGCAGAAACAATACCACCTATCTACAACTCATCTGGTTACATCAAACAATTTATACTTAAGTTGCTGCCTCATTTGTGTTTGGCAGTGGTAAGGTCACGTGATCAATAAAATTCAGAAAGATATGCAGGTACAGTTTAACATCATTTTTTTCTGTCACACTGGGGGAACGAATCCATATTGCAGCGCTCAGTGTAGGTCTTCCACTAGGCATCCTTCCATTCGACCTAAGAGGTCTATTGTGGCTCATCTCTAGGTTAAAGTTGTCCCTTCAGTCCAGACTTTCTTACAAAGTCTATTATGACGTTACGTACACTTCTACAAAGTCGTAGGGCTCGAGTTAATATTGCTCAAATGTATTGAGCTTTATGCTATCCAACTCTCGGCAGTTGGATAGCAGAACATGTTTCGCCGTCAGCCTGAAATAATCTTCAATTCGCACTCTCTCTCAGTTCGATTTTGTTCATATGCCCCTTAAGGCGACAGTGTCCTTATATATAACGATAAGAATGAAAGAGATTAAAAAGATGATTTTAAGCTTATAGAGCCTAAGCTTTAATCTAATGTTAAACGCAATTATGCAATTTTGCAGAGTTTATGTAAAATAGTAGTTACATACCTGTCAGGAATTTTATAACAAAATAAATAAAGTACCTAATTGTACAATTAATATAAAAATAACAGATAAAGTTTTACATCAATATCTAACTCACCTAGTGACAATAATCTCAAGAAAAATGGCATTTTGTTCAGCCCATGAGCTTTTTGAATTTATCCAGTCCATGATCCCACAAACCACTTAGTTATTTGAATAAATATAACTAGTTGAATATATATATATATATATATATATATATATATATATATATTATTTGAATAAATAAAACAATGAAAGTTGAAGAAAGAGTAATTAGCGTTTATCTTTTTTTATATTTGTATGCGGATACAAAGCATGGGAAAATAATAATAGTGTTTAAACACAAAATCTTTAGGCGACATTTTAGGATAAGTTTACCTTTGTAGATGGCATATCTGATGGTGCATGTAGGTATAGATTGTTATTTGTAACTGTGAAGTCTATGTGAATCATCATCATCAACAGCTATTCCATCCATGGTCGGATGTAAGCCTCCCATAAATGTGTCAATTTATTTCTGTTAGTTGTTTTTTGCATCTATTTCTGACTTTGTGATTTTGCATCTAACTTCTCTTGTTTGCTCTTAGTCTTCATTTAATAATTTGCTTCATCCAACGGTTGTCTTCCATTATTCCTATGTGTCCTGCCCAGTTCCATGTTAACATGACAATCTTTTGGATTACATTTGTAACTTTTGTTTGTCTTCTGGTTTTTTTATTAGACTTGCGATCGCTGAGCTTGATGTTAAGCATTATCCGTTCCGTAGCTCTCTAAGTTATTTGGAGTTTGTGGACTATGTTGTTGTTACAACCATATGTTTGAGTTCCATATGTCAGTACTGGCAACATTGATTAAAAGTTTTTGCTTTTAAAGTATTTGGTAAGTGTGATTTAAATACTGTTTGTAATCTGCCGAATGCTGCACATGCCAAGAAACATCTATTTGAATCAGCCTTTAAGTTGAACTTGGTTAATTCGATTTTTTGTCCCAAGTATATATACGACTTAACATTTTCTATATTAATACTAGCTGACCCGGCCGGCTAAAGTTTTTGTTATATTACATTATAGTAAACAATCTAAGAGGAACAATAAGAGAACATCAGTCACGGAGTCTACTATGCTTTTTCACACAGATGGTATTTGTAAAAAAATATGGTGATCTCCTTATTTGACTTTCTACTACTATAACCCTTTAGTACAATGAAATTATTTACGAACAAAGACGAAAATGTTGATATTGGTATACAAATTCACTGGATTGAGATTTGAAGGGGAAGTACGTTGAACACAATTAATTAAAATGTTCTTACACTTGATATTAAGCAGAAATCAATAGGTACAAAATAAAAATTTATCAGATTTATTATTTCCATTTAATTTTATAACAAATATAAGTATATTACAGTATAATAAGTAAATAACATGTGACGCTTAAACTCATGAATGAGGTAGGCAAGGCAGACAGTCTTAAACTTTTAAACATTAATATCTATTTTTTTGAATTATAAATACTTTCAATTTCAATTTAATTTAACACCAATCGGTGCACAATGTTTTTGGTTAACCTGTCTTTAGCTAACACAAATAGATTCGACGGTTTCCCAACACATGAACACGCAATATATAGTTGCCCATGAGAAAAACATGTATTTTCCAAATCTAAACCACAAATGGACATTGTTTGACCTTAAGATTTATTTATAGACATGGCGAAAGCTAAACGAATTGGAAACTGTAGCCTTTTGAAGGATATGGTAGAATCTGATGGTATCATCGGAATACGTGGCAGCAGGACCACTTTTCCTTTAAACTTCCCAGCCAAAATGGTTGCTTCAAGAATGTTTCCGGTGATCTTTTTGATGACCAAACGCGTACCGTTACATAATTGGGGTGGATTCAAATTACGGAGGAGAATAATAGGGGAACCAATCTTTAATCGAAGATTATGTGGTGGCCTTCCAGGGATATCTAATGAATTTAAAAATTCAATCGGAAAATTTACACTTTCATTTTCATCAACAACAGTATCGATTGATTTAAAAAACATAAGATCACCTGGTAACAACTGTTGTATCTGGAAGTTAATTTCGTCAACATCAACGTTTTTGGCTGCCAAAATCGCCCGTTGTCTAAGCCATTCATAATTCAAATAATTATTCTGTATATCCGGGAAAATACTCTGAATCAATTAATTTTTATCCTGAACAACAGTGCAAATATTGTCTGGTAGTTTAATGCATTGCGTATTTGGTTGCAGTGCTATTTTACCGTTTCCAATATCTAGTAGTTGTTCGGAAAATATTTGTGCTGATGGATCATTTTGCAATTGTACTCGCATATTTATGGTCAATCGAAGTGTTTCAACACTTCGCCATAATAATGATTGTTTCAAACATGCATTAATCTCATCCGCGAAAGTAGAGCGAGGTATAACCGGTAAGGTCTGCCGGAAGCCACCAGACAAAAGTAAGATAGCACCACCGAAAAGTTTATTATTGCTGTTTAAATCTTGCATAGTTCTGTTTAATGCTTCAAGTGAATATTTGTGTGCCATTGTGCACTCATCCCAAATTATTATAGAACTCTATTTTTTTTGATTTTGTATTTAGGTCTAATAGCATTTCCTGCAACTTTTTTGTCTTTTGCTATTAACACAATATCATTGGCAAATTTAAGGTAAGGTCATCAACTCTATTGTTGCTTAGGGCGTTAAGGATGGCCCAAATTTCCATGGAGTCAAATGCTTTCTCGTAATCTATCCAGAGTATTATATTGTATTCGTTTGATTTTTCAATTAATGTTCTTATTACTTGTATATGATCTATGGTACTATAACCTTTTCTAAATCCTTCTTGCTCCCGAGGCTGATGACTATCCAGTTTGTTTGTTAGTCGCAAGGTAATTATCTTCAATAACAGCTTATACAAGACTGATAACAGGCTAATGGGTCTATAGTTTTCTAATTTATATTTATTTCCCTTTTTAAATGTTAGTATTATAAGAGTATTTAACCATGCTGCGGGTACTTCATTTTATTTTAGCAATATTATGATGTGTTGTCACATTTTATCATTTCTAATACAATTCCGTCCTGGAGCTTTTTTATTTTGCATACTGCTTATTGCGGTTCTTGTTTCGTCCTCTGTTATATCTGGTATATCTTTAGATCCAACATTTTTTATTATTTTTCGGTGTTTTGCGTCTTTACCGGGTGGTGGTATTGCTTTTGACCCAGATAATGTTTGGTAGTAGTTTTATATCATGGTGGTTATTTTTTGAATCTCATTAAAGTTTTTTCCCTGTTTTCATCATTAATTAGTTTTGTAATTAGGTTTCAACCTTCGCTTTTTTTGTTTTTCCAATCTCGTATGACTTTATTTTCTTGCAGTATTTCTTTAACTGTGTTATTTTGTACTTCCTTATGTCTTCTCTATACTTTGTCTTAATTATTTTATTGATTTCTGTTATTTATATTATATTAAGTATTTGGTTTTGCACAAGTTGTTGTCTATTTTTTATTAAATCTTGTGTTTTCCTGCTGAGTTTTTAAACTTTATTTTGAGGTTTAAATCTTTGTCTATTAGTACAGTAAGTACGATCTACCAGTTTTTGTTCGTATTCAATTTTTCTTTTTTTTAGTTTGTCTATATTTATGGTTTTTTGCCTGATGTTTATAAGTTTTCTTCTTTCTGTCTTTGTGCTAATTTGTATTCGTGTTCTTATCATTCTGTGATCGCGACCTGTGTTTATTATGTTTAACACTACTGTATCTAATATTAAATTTCTGTCGTTGCAAAATATTAAGTCTATTTTATTCTTTGTTGTCCCATTTGGACTTTGCCAGGTCCATCTTCCCTTTCTTGGTTTTTAAAGAAAGTATTTGTTATATAGCTTGTTTTCTGTTGCATAGTTCTAGTATTTCTCGTCTATTATTTCTTTCTCCTAATCCATAGAGTCCTATTAAAATTTAATTTCTTTACCTATTTTTGCGCTAAAATCGCCCAATAAGATTATATACCTAGCCTTGTTTGTCATCATTGCTTCATTAGTTTCTTTGTAGAATTGATCTACTTCCTCATCTTCGTGATCTGATGTCGCAGCATAGGCCTGAATAATTTTACATGCATAACGTTGGTTAATCTTGATGTCTATTGATATTACTCTTTTCAATATAGGCTTACTGTGTAAGCTGTGTGGTGTGTGATGATGAATGTCAGTTTTTTATTAATAAGTAAACCTACGCTGACTATTGCTTGATTTTCATCTCTTTTGTAGAATAGCTGGTGGCCACTCTTTAGTTCAATACATAGTTCTTCTTTTCGTCGTACTTCTGCCAGGCCTATCACTGACCACTTTATTTTCATAATTTCTTCTTTTAATTATAGCAGGTTTTCTTCCAAACTTAGTGTACGCATGTTAAATGTAGCTATGAAAAATTCAGTTGTTTGATGTTTTTGTGTATGTTTTATATATCTGCTTCTGTTATTTCTCATCGGATTTCTGCCCCCCCCCAAATCCATGGGACGGTCTGAAGTTTCAGTGTGAGATTATGAGAATATCTCTACTGGCCTAAGGTAATTCGTTTCGGATATTCGACATTCAAGGGGTGTTTTATCCTTAACTTCAATTCTCTCCTAACTACCACTCCCTAACTAACAATCGAGAAGGAATTCCCCTATCCGTCACCTGTGGACGCAATCTCTGAGGCTCCCCCAAAAGAGAGAGAACTATGTGAATGCTGATGTATAATACTGGAGTATCAAGGATTTGACATAATTCTATCAACTAAGTACTGAGCAAGGTGTAGTTGGTACAAGCAAGATTGATTGGCATAGATTTGACGCAATTTATTGATGAATTATATATTGAATTAATAATTGAAAACATTAATGAAAATTTAATGAAATTTTTTCTAATTTTGTACCTAAGTAACTTTTTACCAGGAGAGGAAACGAAATAACATGATTTCAAGAAAAACCTCTCGGGTTCCTAATATATTAACATAATGTAAAACACAACACTTATTTTAATTTAAAAAAATATGGTTAACTTCATTTGCTTCGCTGAAATATCAGCTTCTTTAGAAACATGATAATTTTAAATACTGGATGAATCAAATGTTTAAATTTAACATATATCTAATCTAAATTTAAAGATAATGCCAAAAATTGTTCTTAAGAAGCGAATATTTTAATGAAACATCTATTTAGTGAAAACTAAAAACAATGTTACATACTATAATGAGTTAAAACAATTTTTATTTAAGTAGTTAGGTTTACGTTTTTAATATAGTACGTGACGTTTGGAATTGTCATAAATCCGTACATGTTAATAACAATATGATAAAAATAATAATACAGAATATGTAAAAAGACTAACATTAAATAAAAATACAACTATTCGACATAACTTTTTTCGGATGTCCGGAGTGGTTTCATTTACGGCACTAATTCTTGCTTGTTTAAGATCCACAATATCATTCACCTATTCTATTGACACCAAAGTCGAATATGACGAACAGCCATTATCATTATCATCATTCTCTTTGTCTTTATCTCTATGTGAGGTCGGATACCCTAATTACATTTCTTTATAAGTTTTTATCTTGGGTCATACCAACATCAGTCTCCTTTACCGAAATATCCTGCCTAACGTCTTCTCCCAGGTCTGGTTTAGTTTTTCTCTCCTACTCCTCCCAGGAAGCCGCCGATCAGGACTTTTTTATATTGGGTCATTAATATATCGAGGTTGAACATGACCAAACTATCTTATGCTCTCCTATTTGGCATCAATTGGTGCAATCTCTAGACTTTACCTAATATAATCATTCTTATTTTTACCCTTTTTTGTCACTTCTTCTTCTTCTTGTGCCACTCCTCTCGGAGATTGGAAATCATCAAGGCTATCCTGAACTTGTTGACAGCTGACCTAAAGGGTTCATTAGTGGTACAGTCAAACCACTCTCTCAAATTACGCAACCATGACATTCTTCTACGACCTGGATTCCGTTTTCCTTATTCGAGTTTTCGCCTAACGTTAGGCGATTTTAATGCTAAACTGGGGAAAGAAGAAACGTTTGCAAATATATTTGGGAAACACAGTTTGCACACTGAAACCAGTCAAAATGGACTCAGGGTGGCACAGTTCGCAGCAGCAAATAATTACGTAGTTGTCAGTACTAACTTCCAGAGAAAAGATATTCATAAAGGAACATGGAAAATACCAGGAACTAATGAAGCCAATCAAATTGACCATATACTCATCTCAAAAAGATGAGCAACAGACATAACTAATGTCAGAACGTATCGCGGGGCGAACTCTGACTCAGATCACTATCTTGTAGGGGCAAAATTACGGCAGAAAATAGCGACAGTAGCAAAAGGGAAAAATACTCAAATCAAAAAATGGAATGTCGAAGGATTCAAAAGCGCAACAAAGAGACAAGATTACAGAAATGCTCTCCAAATAAAACTCAACCGAACTAGAGAGGAAGATATTGCAGAGGAGGAATGGAGACAATTAAAAACAATTATAACGGAGTCAGCAGAGGAAACTGTCGGAAAAGCCAAAAGGCAAAGAAATGCGGAATGGTATGATGATGAATGCAGAACTACAGTAGAGGAAAAAAGGCAAGCTAGGCTTAACCAACTTCAAAGAAACACAAGAAATAGCAGTGAGATTTATAACGAAAAAAGAATACAAGCGACTAGAATATGCAGAAGAAAGAAAAGAGAGGCTATGAAAAAACAAGTACAAGAAATCGTAAAGCATAACAACAGACGCGAAAGTAGAAAATTCTATAAATGCATAAAAGAAAGCACACAGTCATTTAGACCAAAACTAACGATATGCAAAGACAAGGACGGAGAACTACTAACAGAGAAGCAAAAAATTATAATGAGATGGAAACAATATTTCGAAGAAAATCTAAATGCAGACAACGAAAATGATCAGAACGAGACAATATATTATACGGCGGAGCTGCACATCGAAAATCTTCATCCGAGTTATGAAGAAGTAGTTCAGATAATAAATAAACTAAAAAACAATAAAGCACCAGGAACAGACGGAATTTAGGCAGAATTATTAAAGCATGGAGGATCCGAACTCTGGGAAAGAATCCATTACCTAATAACATTTATATGGACGAAGGAGCATATGCCAGAGGAATGGACAGTTGGTCTCATACAGCCAATATATAAAAAAGGAGATAAGAGGGAATGCCAGAATTATAGGCCAATTACATTGCTAAATGTAATATACAAAATTCTTTCTGGTATAATCTACAATAGATTATTAGAATACTCCGAAAATATAATTGGTGATTATCAAAATAGATTCAGACCAAATAGAGCCACTACAGATAACATATTCATACTAAGAACGATACAAGAAAAAGCTTATGAATACGACATAGACCTATATAATATGTATATAGACTTTAAACAAGCTTTTGATAGTGTGAATAGAGACAGAATGCTGGAAGACCTTTATAATCTAGGTATACCTAAGAAATACATCAGCCTCATAAAAATGACGTTGCAGGGTTCAAAAGCCGCAGTCAGAGTAGATGGAGAACTGACTCCCCTATTTAACATCAACATGGGAGTAAGACAGGGAGATGCCCTATCAACCATGCTATTCAACCTAGTTCTTGAGGCAGTCATCAGAAAAACCAATATAACCGGCCATATAAACACCAAATCAGTACAAATTACTGCATATGCAGACGATGTAGCCATCATTAGTAGGAATAAGCCACGACTAATGGAAGTGTTCAAACAAATTGATTGAAGCAAGAAAAAGAGGTCTTAAAATAAACGAAGCAAAAACGAAGTATATGACAGTCAAAAGAATAACTGACAATGAAAATAATATCACAATAGACAACTATACTATCAAACGAGTGGATGCCTTTACATATCTCGGCACAGAAATCAATCAGAAGAACTCCGTAAGTAGCGAAATTAATGCACGTATTTCCAGCGGGAATCGTACATACTATGCTAATAAAAGATTGATGACATCGAAATTATTAGACAAAAGAACCAAAATGACTATCTACAGAACACTGATTAGACCCGTAGTAACCTATGGATGTGAAACTTGGGTAATGACGAAAAAAGATGAAGCCCAACTCAGGGCATTCGAGAGAAAAATACTGAGGAAAGTATATGGCCCGGTACAAGAGGAAGATGGCACATGGAGAATCAGGAGAAACGACGAGGTTAATGAGTTAAATGAAGATTATGACATTGTAAGATTTGTGAAAAGTCAAAGACTGTCATGGCTGGGACATGTGCAGAGACAAAGCGATGCAAAAACAACTAAGAAAATGTTACAATGGAAGCCCATAGAAAGGCGAAAAAAAGGAAGGCCCAGAACGAGATGGTTGGATGACGTGGAAGACGACCTGAAAACAATGAACATAAGACAATGGAGAAGAAGGGCACAAGAGAGATCTGAATGGAAGGACATAGCCAGACAGGCAAAGACCCATCCAGGGTTATGATGCCAAAAGAAGAAGAAGATTATACCTATTGAGTCATCATTCAAGAACTTTAGCAATTCAGTAGGAACCTCATCAGGTCCATTTGCCTTTCCAGTTTTGGAATTTGGAAGTGCCATTTCTACTTCACATTTTAGGATTTCAGGTCTCGTTTCACCATTTACCTGAACAATATTATTTCTGTTGTCCTCAAACAATTCTCTTATGTATTTACTCCATTTATTAATTTTCTCTGTTAAATCTATAATATTCTTTCCGTATTTGTTCTTAAGGAAACTTATTTGATGTCTTCTTTAAGTTCCTGTAATTTCTTTTACTTTTTTATGTACATTGAATGTGTCATATTTTCTTTCATAGTTTTCCATTTCTACACATTGTTCTTTAATCCATAATTCTTTGGCCTTCTTTATTCTTTGCTTTATGTTGTTACCAACCTTTCTGTATTTTGGTACATTATTCTTCATTTTACGCCTTTCATCCATTAGTTCTAGTATGTTTGGTGTCATCCATACCTTGTGTTTCTTTGCAGATCTGGTTAGGTGTTTCTTTCCCGTAGTTATTATTGTAGTGTTTATATACTTAAGTTTTTCATCTATATTGTCCGTTCTGCGAATTTGACTGTCTGCTATTCTGAGACTGGTGTTTATTTCTTCTTGTACTATTTGTCGTAGGTGTTCACTTTTTAGCTGGCTTAAGTCTAACGCTGGGATGATGGTTTTTCTTATTTTCTTTGGTCTAGCTTCTATCACAGATATTTCTGGATTATGATCCGAACCGATATCAGCTCCAGGATAAGTTTTAGTAGATCTCACGGCATTACGGTATCTTTTTGTCACCATTATGTACCTTATTTGGTTTCTGATAACTTTTTCTTGAGTATGTTATTGAATATGTTTTGTTTTGTTTATCTACTAAATTTTATTTATCTACTTCTAATAAATTTCCTGATAATAGAGTATCTCTGAATATTTGCTAATAAAAATATTTAACTATCACGATAGTTAGTTAGTAAACCAGGAGAAAGTTCAGGTTGAATATGTTTGTAGGTAAGCAGGTGGACGAATATTACCGAACATATTTATTATTTGATTATGTAGTGTGTTGACCACATTTATTTAATAATTAACTGTTAATAGCTTTTCTTGTATTTGGCCTCAAAACCTTATTACCTCTCCTTATTTTTTTTTCGTTTCTAAGGTTTCTTAATTTTCCCCTGCTAACCCCAAAAAGTTAAGTGGCGCCCTTTTTTATCTTCTCTTATCCTTGGTCATTTTACCTATCTCTCTTGTTATCTATTTCTTTGGCTTTTATAATTTATCTAATCTTGTCTTATCCTTATTATTTCTTCTGTTGGATCCAATCCCGCTTCCAAAAGCTAGTTTCGAACCCCCTACTCTCTCCATCAACCATCTAGCTGTCGTTCGCAGTGTCTCCATTGGTGACGTTTCTAGCACCATCCGTATTGTACATGGTTTTTGACTGCCATTAGAGTAAAGCTAGGTATTAGATTTCACTTGGTAATTTGACTGTTGTCTTGGGGCTTACTAAAAAATTCGCTCCTATTGTGGCTACTGCCCTCAAAATTCATTTGGCGTTACATGGTTCTAAGACGAATCTATGATTTGTTAAATAATGATAGCAATCTGTTAACCAGGAGATCTAGTTCAATTTTGATGACATGGCGTTTCTTTGTTGCTGCTTATTTAGCGTAACTCAGGGTGTACCACCTAATGGCGAGACAGTTTTACACCCATTATTCTAATTATTCTTCCATCTTTGATTTTAATCATTTTTCTAACTTTAATTCATAAAATTAGAAAGATGGACAAATAATTACCTACTGCTTCTCTTGGAAGGTAAGTAGGCATCAGAAGAAGAAGTTAGAGCTACAGAGTAGCCACTTCAAGTTATATTCTATCGGCATCTATATTTAAATAGATTGAATAATAAAAAACTAATAAGTTTGATCAACACCAGTGTTATTAGATTAAGTACATATTACACAAAAAGAAGTAAATTTAAAACTATTCAATTAACACACGAAATAAGTTTGCAAAGAGGAAACATTTTGTATATTTGTGAAAATATTAAACACATTATGAGATTCAAAGTTTATTTTATTTGACTTTCTCTATCATTTTTGTTCTTTGCAATTTATAGAGCTTTACTTTTGACAAAATCGATTAACGATAACGGTAATTTTTAAGTAATCCTACTGTAAAACACAATCAACTCGTCTCCTCTTTATGTACAAATCACTGATATATGAAAAAGTGAATTTGACGTTTCGTAAATGTAATTAATACAGACTTTTAGTAACAGAATCTTATTAGTCAATTCTTAAAACAATTTCACTCACATAAAAAAATTATGTACGTTTTATTTTCACACTCCTTAAGTACGGAAAAGGACACATTGTTTGGGAAATTTACCAGGCACGTTTAAACTTTGTGAAAGGAAGGTGTTGTCACAAATAAAATTTATTATAGTTACCAACTATAAATTTTCCGAGTTCAGGCGTAGTTGATATTTAAGTTAAAACTTTATCAACAGCAGTCAAGAAACTTTTATAAGTTTAAGATACTTACGTACATAAACTGGTGTACAAAGTATTTAATGTAAGAAGGAAAGAAAACAAAGGGGTATGACTTACAAGCTTATGTTAACAGTGTAATAATTTCAATGGATTTTCTTAGTCCTAATAACTTAACAAACACTTAGCGAAAATGAAATTTAAGTTAGAAAATCTGGAACGTGACAAGTAAAATACCCTAAAAATTAGTTTCAATTTTTGTTGACGGGTTATTATTCCTTTGTTACTGTGATATTTAGGGTTTTAACAATTTTTCTACCATACTTGTTAGGAATTGCAATTTTTTTTAAAATCTCAAAAAATATACAGATTAAATAAGTTGAGTGTATTTTCGGTGAAATCTGAAGTAGAGTAGTCACAAAAAATATGACGTTAGACGCTTTATATGTCATTGTACTTGCATGCAAAGTTTCATGAAAGGCGTCTTTTTTGTATTAAAGATATTAGGTTGGTCCCATACTTTATCCCAATGCTGCATAGTTTAATTAATGCGCATGCTGTGACAAAAGAAAAGTAAGTTAAAGAAAAGTTTTATGATGAATTGGAGTTTGCATATCAGTCATATCCAAAAAAATTATATCAAAATATAATAATCTGTGGGGTCTAAAAGCAAAAGTTGGAAAAACCTTCAATTCCAATCCATAATAGGTAAGCACAGTCCTCACGAGTAATCAAATGACAACAAGAATAGGTTAATAAACCTAGCAATATAACTTAACATGGTAATTTCCAGTACATAATTTGTTCGAAATACATATACACACAAAGGTACCTGCAAATCACCAGACGGATTTATGAGTAAATATGATAGATCATCATAACTACCTGGTCGAACGTAGGGTAAGGCTAAGAATTTTAAACAAAAAAAAAGGAAATAGATTCTAAACGTATATCATACAATGTAGAAGGATTCAAAGATACGAACAAATATAGAGAATATAAAGAAAATATAAACATCAAACTGAAAAGTAGACTAAAACATGAAAACATTAATGAATTAATGAGGAGTGGGAAGAGTGAAGAACCATCATAAGAGAAGCAAACACTAGTCATGAAAAGTAAATAAAGAAGAACAAGAACGAATAACTGGTTTGACAAATAATGTCAGATTAAAACAGAAAAAATACTGAGCCTCTTTACTGATTCAAAAGCCGACAAGCAAAGAAGGAATATAAACAACTACGTACAAGAGAGAAAATATGAACAAAGAACTTCCAAAAACTACAAAAACTAAGTAAGCCAACGTAGACAAGAAAGTTTTACCAGAAACTGAACAAAACCAGACAATAATTCAAACCGAAAACAACGATGTTTAGAGATAAGAAAGGTAATTTATTGACAGAACAGCAAGAAATATTAAGAATAAGGATAGATTATTTTAGGAAGGCTTGAGGTAGATAGAAGGAAGGCAAACCCTGATATAACATTAGATCAAGCAGACAACAGAGAAAAGAGTCCACCAACAATAACCAATATTAAAACAGCAGTAGACAAATAAAAGAATAAATAATCACTGGGATTGGATATTATATTATATATTGGAAAAATTATTTACGAGCTAATAACAAAGATATGGTTGAATAAGCAGTTACCAGCGAAATGAAATAGAGGAACTACTGTACCTCTCTCTCACTCCTCTCTCTCTCTTCAGTCCTGACCCCCCCGGAAGGAGTGTAGTGGTCATCGTAAGGTCGTGTATTGTCCATCTCCAGAGATCTCTGTTCTCGTCATTTCTTTTAACTCATGCAAAGATTTTTTGTATATTCCTTCGGTTAATCTTGTTGGGGATATTCCGCGTGATCTTCGGTTTTCCACCTTTCCTTGGATAATTAGTCTTTCCATGTTTGTTGTGTCTGCTCTCATAACATGTCCAAATGATTTTAATTGTTGGAGATCGAATTTGCTGGGTCGTTTGCTGACCTTTAGCTCATTTAAAATTACATTGTTTGTCCTGTAGTCGGTCGACTGAATCCGTACCATTCTCCTCCAATAGAACATACATATCAGTAGCGCCTATCTTAGTAATAGTACTACTATCTCATTACAAAAAAAAGAGACCAGTGAGAATATGGACACTACCGTCAAATCCAGCTGTTAAACGGTGCATAAAAAAATAATGTTTAACGCCATGTATGAAAGGCTTAGACCACACGCTGAAAAAATAGTTGGCAAATACCAATGTGACTTCTGCAGAAAACAATATTTAGCAATATATCAGATATTTTTTCTACGACAAATCCTCGAAAAAACAAGTGAATATAATATCGACACATCATTTCTTCATAGATTTTGAAAGCGCATATGACAATATAAACCAAAAATTCTTAATACAAACAGTGGAAGGAAATGGAAGATGCTTATGTCCAGATATTAGTAGACACAGGCTGAAGAAAAAAAAGTATTTCCTAGTTAGTTACTTTATTTTTCAGTTTAAGGTTGGTTACTAAAAGATAACAGTTACTCATCTATTATTTTGATTTTAACGGTAATGGGTGGATACTCTTTTACAAACCTGAAATAAGACAGGTCTACTTTAGATATGCAAAGCTGCTCCCGCGAGCAATTGGCAAAAGTACGACAAAAAACAGAACAATATGTGTAATACTAAAAATACGGACTACAAAGGAAATAAAACTCAAACGGCTATAAAGGAAATGAAACTCAAACGATAGGGGAATAGGCTTGCTAATCAACAAATAAATAAAATCTAAAATGCACACAATATCGAATAGAGTAATATTACTCCAGTCGTCAGAGACGAAAATGCTACTGAACCTCTAAAAATCATACGAACTAGCTAAATTTTGTCAAAAATAAAAATTTTGGGACCCCAAAAAAGATGCAAAAAAGTTTACCACTTTTACCTCCGGGATTGCCCCTAAAACCCCCTCGCAGGGGGGTTAAAACGAAAAAGAATCGATTTAACAAGAATCTGTGCACTATAGAAAAAAATGTTTCAAATGAAAAATATAGCTAAGATAATTTTAAACAAAAATTGTTATTGGCATTTTTTGTGTAGAATGAACCGTTCTCTTAGAAACAACGCTTGAAGCGGCCGTCGATTTTGCATGTCAGTTTAGAGATATTACTTGAGCAAATAAAATATACTCAATACCTGGGGAGTATATGTGCTAATCTGAAAGTTTTAGCTATACCTTCTTATTAGCTTACAGGGAAAATGTACTAAGTTCCGATGTTTTTTTGTGTGAATGAAACAGTAGTGCAGCAGTACGTATTGAAGAATTAGAGCCAAAAAGAAAAAGTTTAACATTTTTAGTTAAAAATGTATCTTAAAAACCTCTACTGCCACTAGATTAGAAATTTTTCTGCCACCACTTCACATAACGCTAATATTCATGAAAAATTTCATAAAAGCTGTGAACAAAAATGGCAATGCATTTTAGTATCTTAAAGCTGTATTTCTCCGAATCGGTGACGCGAAGTTAAAAGGCGGCATTTTTGTTGGTCCGAAAATACGAGAGCTTATAACAGATATAGCTTTTAATTTGATATTAAACAGAGTTAAAAAAAAGAGCTTTTGCAGTTCTAATAGAAGTGTGCCATCATTTACTTGGTAATACGAAAGCTGACAACTATCGAGAAATCTTTCAAGAACTTCTTTGTGTTTATGAAGATCTAGGATGCAACATGTCACTTATTTTATTTTTTAGATTCGCACTTAATTTATTTTCCTGAAAATCTGGGTGTCGTATGAGATGAGCATTTTAAAAAGTTTCACTAGGGTATATTGCACATTGGACGAGGCTACAACGGAAAATGGCCAGCAGCAATACTGTTGATCGATTTTCTGTTGGTCGATTTACCGGGAAACTCCTACTGGAGCAACGAAAAGAAAGAAAACTACAATATAACTTTAATTTTATCATCAAAATGAGGTATGACCTGTACCTGAAAAAATAGTATTTTTTACTGTAAAACTTAAACATAGTATTTTATAACCTTGTGCTGTATTTATTCTCATAGTAAATTTCGCGTTTAGAACAACAAAAATAACGTTATTACGTATGAAATCAAAAAAGAGGAAATTTTTTTTGCAGATCAGTGTAATTTTTAAATTACACCGGTTTGGGAATAAGTCGATTTTTAAACCAAAACGTAACACTAGCATAGTTTTTTCTGATAAAAAAAGTCGTGACCAGGACCCACATTCTCTCTTTTCTCTTAACCAATGAGTACAAGGAAGTAAAAATTTGGAGTGAAAGTTGTCAACTCTGATACACCGCGTCTAAATGGCTAATAAAGAATGTCTAAGGATAGATGTAAATAAGATATATTCAAATAAACATACGCGAAATAACTGAAAATATGACATGGCAGCTATGCGACTCTATAGATTTTTTGGTATACGTATGTGTAAACATGATATATAGACATACTCCTGCATAAACACACATTCATATCTACCTCTACCCCAAAGAAGATTGAGATTAAGCTAGAAGGTATCCCCAGAAAACATACATGACAGAAAGTCTTGAAGAATAAGGCAGTAAAGTCAGACGCTTATCTGGGACCCAAAAGAAGAATATTCAATAGCAAGAAAAATAGCTGTTGACACGTGGATTAAAGAATGTGAAAGACACCTAAAGAGAACATGAAGAGCATCGTCACAGAAATATTTAAGGAGACTAGATAATAAAAATTCTAAAAATCGAGGAGGCTGACAAATCCTAGTTTTTTCGATGTACATGCTCTTACAAATCATCAAAGGCTACTTAGACAACCATTGCGCTTAAGAATACCAGAGTGAACTTAAGACTCCAATCGATTCCTACGGGCGAATATTCAAAAATTCCAGCAGAGTGAGGTAAATAAATAATACTATTCATTCGACAATGTTAATTTTTCAACTAAAAGAAAAGCTTAACGCATATTGTCAATACAAAAGATGATCTCTGTATGTTCCACTTGAACAGACATAACTTAGTACTATCTTAATACTTAAGACTTAATTATTAATACTTAATATTCAGATTCTAGTGCTTTTACTCTGCATATAAAATATTATATAAAACACATTAAACATGTTGTGAGACGCATTTTTCTTCTTCACAAACAACAGTTTTTGAAGAATAAAAATCAAATTGCTTTTGAAAGATCAATTCAAAAAAATGTCGGTGGTTTTTTTTAAGACCACAAAAAAATAAGATATTATTTTAATCATTCATAGTTAATTTTGAACATGTATAAATTCCTTATAACTACCGAATATTCAATGTATAAAATTTATTTGGTACGCCCCTGGGCTATGTATAAAATTCCGTTAAGTTTCTGTTTATATTGTGACGTAAGTGTCTGGACACATCGAAAAAAAAATTCTGCTGCTTTACGTCTTAGTTCTGCAATTTTCAAAGCTAAGAATGATCAAGGTCAGATACCCTGATTACGTCTTTGAAAAGAATTTCGATTGGCTAGTCCCTTTGACTTGTCGAGGGGTTAGAGGAAACGAAAGAAGCCGGTACACAGAGACTGAGATAAGGTCAAATTCAGGTTGGAAAAATATTGGAACAAGAGAAGACACGGCGTGTGTAGCCTGAAGGAACCAGCAAATTTGTTTGTAAAAATGTGAATTATACTCAAATGTAATGTTTTTGTCTGAGTAGTCACTGTTTTGGTTCGTGCTGTGTTTCACCTGAGAGATTTGTAAAAGGGCGTTACAAACAATTTTATAGATGCCCACATGGTTCCAAGCAAAAGCTTGAGTTTTTAAAAAGCCAAATTTTGAAGATTGCGTCAAGATAATCCAGTGCCCAGCTTCCATTCTCATTTTGTTTGTCCCCGGTCATTCCAGACTATTTTTGCAGCTTGTGAGACGCATTTGTGTTGTTTTGCAGTGAGTTTTGAGTCCAGTTAGAACTTTTAAAAGAGATATAACATTCGGTGAAAATCAGGAAAAAAGCCTATCCTTACATCCAGCAGGAAGATTCTTGTAAGCGGCGTCTATTTTAAATAGCTTAGGAACCTTTTTGTGTTGTGTTCGTCCAGGAGATCCATGTAAGTACCCCTTTTGATTCACTTTTTGTGGTTACCCCATTCCAGTCCCCTTGTTCCATTCACAGTTTCCTACGCCCAACTCTCCAATCAAATCAAGAGTAGCAGTTCTCAAACGTTCCGGTTTGGTTTGCTTACCCTATCTCGATCCCAACAATTTCTGTCCCTAATTTTCAACCCCCTATAAGTGATCCCAATGTGGTAGGCAATATAACCGTTACAATCTGCACTAATTATATTTAAAACTTCATAGCTAGTCCTAACTATTATTACCAAAAAAATTGTGGTAACATGAAACAAAACAATTAGAAACACAAAAATAAATATATATTTTTGCACCAAATTATTCCTTAAAGTAGGTTTAACGTTTACTTTATAATAAGTACAAAATATATGAAAAATATTAATATCACTGTTCAGCTTTGATATTTAAAATATTGAATCTCGGTATTAAAATAAAAATTTGTTACTTAAGAATCAGCTACATTGGCTTTTTAAATCGAGGGTGTCTTAGAATAAAGTCATTTTAAAATTTTGGTTTTCTGTTAGTGTTTACTAAAATTATTTGCAAATTTATTTTAGGTTATCTTTTATGTTTACAAAATCATTACTATGTATCATATTCGGTTGTTCGAGCCAACAAGACTTTAATTCTTATAAAAGAAGCAATTTTTTAACAGAATACTGTAAAACCTTCAACTATTCTTATTATTTACCTTCCAAGAATTGAAAAATATAGTTACGTTTCATACACAGTACAATCTTTGCCGTTAAATGTAAAGCAATGAATTATATTTTTCATACTAATAAAAATGTCGCTGTATGCACGAATTCATTAGTATCAATTTATTTTATTTGGTAGAAATAAACGGAGTATTTGTTCCACAAATTAAGATGGCGATCTTACTACCATTTAGAGGGTACTAAGTAATGTAATTAATTCCAAGTCGAAGAACCACCCATTAATGTGGGAAATAAAAACACAAGCATTAAACAATACATAATTCAATGATTAACTTTTTTACTATAACTAAGTTAAGATCCAGCCAAACTTTACCGCAAAGTTTTTATATCTAAACCGCCGATCACTGTCTAATTTACACGAGTCCGCGAAACACCACACGAGAGCACTGTTACAGTTTAAATTGGCTACTAATAAAATCGTCACATAAACCAAGGATGTTTTTTTCAATATTAATATATTTAATTAAGAATAAGCGTCTATGAAACATATAACCTTTAAACTATAGGCTATATAATAATAACTAAGTATACTCAATACGCAAGAGTCTAAAGCGTAAAATTTTATCGAATACTAAACTAACACTAACTAATATGCGAGAGTTGCTAACTCTAACCAAGACGCCACCAACTAAGCTAGCATACAATTTAGTACTGACTACGTGACTACTTTCAAATTATCATTACCTCACCTATCAAGGGTCGGGAAATGGTTAAAAAAAGCTTTTAAATGTTTTATACCAGCGGTTTCTTTGAAATTTGTTAGGAGAAAGTTACCTCGGTAGATTTTAAGATTTTATGAAATTAGAAATTGTTTACTACCAGTGGCGTAGCAACACCTGGATAAATTTCGTACAGAAACTTATCCATTATTAAAACTTAAGCACTTTATGGATACCATCTCATACAAATACTACAAGAAACGAAAAATTTATTCTGACGTGTCAATTTTCACTTCGGAAATCGTTCTCAAAATACAAATTAAACAAATTATTTTACTCACTCATATTGATAATTGAGACATATATTATACATTTTAAAGTAGTATTGTCAATGTTTCTGAGGTGCGCTCCTGGGACGATTTATTTATAAAACTTGTACCGTAAAATGGAGTGTAGTTGATCGCTGGGGTGAATTTGACTGAAAAGTTCGAAAATGTTTCCAACATGCGTATTTTTTTTGTTATTAATATTAGTAAAGTTTATGCTAATTATGTTCATTGTAAATGTATGTTGAACATATTTTATGTAAAAATAATGTACAAATAAAAAAATGTGGCCTTAAAATTATTAACTTAATTTAAGTATAAGAAAATGAATATTCTTAAACTTTGATATAAAAAATTATTATACTAAAAATATTATTGGCAACTGTTGGTAATATTTTTACGAATCATTAAATGTAGATAAAAATACCAGTTACTAATTTTGAAAAGTTTTTAAGTTTCGTTATAATCTTAAAATTTGTTAACTTTGCACTTTTTAGAGAAAATATTTTTAGAGATAATTACGAACTTATCGACAATAAATTTGTAAAATGTCGAGGGTGTATAAGCGTAAGGATGGTGCAAAATTTTTCAAACAATACAGTGCGAAAACGTTAGAAAAGTGTTTAATAAAAGTTTGAGATGGAAAAATAAGTGCTAATGCAGCAACGAAAAAATACAAAATTCCAAAGGGTACGTTAATGAACAGAATACATGGGCGATGCATTAAACAACATAGTGGTCAAACTGTTTTTTAGTTAAAGAAGATAATTTTGTGGATGCAGTGATTACTAGTGCGAATTGGGGATTCCCATTAAATACATTGGATCTTCGTTTAACTGCAAAAGCTTACCTAGACCGTCTTGGTAAAAACTCACTCTTTAATAATAATTTTCCTGGGTACGATTGGGCTAAGTGGTTTCTAGAGAGACATAAACAAACTTAAAGTGAACGCTTAAGCAACAATATAAAAAGAGCTCGTGCTGCCGTCGATGCTGAAACATTAACAAATTTTTTTGAGAAATTAAGCAAAACACTTGAAGGTGTCGACCCTGCTGCAATATTTAACTACGACGAAAGTAATTTAACTGATGATCCGGTTAAAAAGAAACTAATTTATCAAAGAGGTGTCAAATATCCAGACAATATAATAAATTATAGTAAAAGTGCTGTGACAATTATGTTATGTATTTAGGCAACTGGAGATATATTATCGCCTTATGTTATTTATAAGGCTACAAATTTGTGGGATTCTTGGCGCCAAGGAGATCCTAGGGACACCCCACGTTGTGAAAAGATATGCTGCAGTAAAGGTACGCGTTATAATCGATCATTGCTTTCATTTGTCTTCCACCAAATGCAACGCATCTTTGCCAGCCCCTCGACGTTAACTTCTTTGGCCCAATGAAGAATTATTGTAAACAATTACTGCACGAGTGGAAGAAAGCCAATCCAAACTCATCGTCTGTGGAGAAAAGTTTGTTTGTTTAAAAAAACTTTTTGAGAAAACGGCGCCGTCTGCTGCAGTTAACGCTAGAAAGGGGTTTTATGCTTGTGATATTTTTCCTTTGTCCAAAGATAAATTTTTAGCAAAAATTTCTAGTGAGAAGCAAACCACTTATCGAAACAGTGCTGATGTAAGTAGATTGAAAGAACAGAGAAATCCAAAAAAACGTGAGCCTACAATAAAACGAAAGAAACTGAATGTTATACCTGGAAGACCAGTTGCGTATGTAGACAGTCCAGAGAAAGAAATTGACGACGATAACATGCCGATAAAAGTTTTTGAAGAAAGCGACGAAGCAAGTTCCGGAACAGAGAGCGTGAGTGAAAATTTTGACCAAGAAATTTTATTTAAAAATTATATCGCTTATAACTGTTGTGCGTTGTTTCTGAGAGAACAGTTTATTCTACGCAAAAAGTGCTAATAATAGTATATTACTTTATGAGGCGGAGAAGCATGACTTTTCTTGACGCGCCGGATATTACGCGCCGAACGAAGTGAGGCGCGTAATAGAGGGCAAGTCAAGAAAAGTCGCTTCTTTGCCGAATAAAGTATACTATTTTTTCTTCAAACGTAGCAATTTTTAACCATTAATAGTAAAATTCATACGCTATTTTTACTCGAAATTAACTGTGACAACTATCAAAGTCGTCTAGATGTTAGAAATTAAAATAATTTTTTTTTCTTCTTCAAAACATTTTTTTCTTCAAACGTCAAATAATGATGACATTACTTATCTAACTTGATCCTGTCAAAGTTTGATGTCTCCGCCGGCAGCAGTTTTTTCCCATTTCTTTACGGCGGAGGGAAAAATGTTGTCATGGCAACAATATGAAACATGCCACAAAGCAACAATACAAATGTCATTAACAACAATTAAACATCATTTTTATTTATAGTAATATTAAAAGTACAATTAGTTAATCAGGCATTTTCAAAATTGAAACCGTGCAAAAATGTTCCGGACTCTTGATACGCATTGGTAATTGTTGATGATACTGATGGTCGAGAACAACTTTCAGCAATCATTCCCGATGTTGGCGAATCATGAGGGTTTAAAATTTTTTGAGCATTATCGTTCTTATCGGACTTGGAGGGCCCCAAACGTGCTACTGCATCATTAGCCGCGGACTCAATTTCGTTTAGGTTTTCCATTTTCGCACTAAATTTGCGCTTGCGGTTGCAACAACAATAAGCTGTCTTTAATAATTGCAAACAACTATAACCAGGGAGACGCAAATCCCACCGACGACTTAATTATTTTAATTTCTAACATCTAGACGACTTTGATAGTTGTCACAGTTAATTTCGAGTAAAAATAGCGTATGAATTGTACTATTTATGGTTGAAAATTGCTACGTTTGAAGAAAAAATAGTATACTTTATTCGGCAAAAAGCGACTTTTCTTGACTTGTCCTCTATTACTGCTCTTTTAAGAAAAGTCATGCTTCTCCGCCTCATAAAGTAATATACTATTGTTTAAAATTATCTCAGCTACATTTTTGGTTCAAAACATTTTTTTTCTACTGCGTACAGATTCGTGATAAATCGATTTTTTTAGTTTTCGCACTATAAGATGGGGGCGTTTTAGGGTGAAGCCGTAGGGTAAAAGTGATAAATTTTTTTGAATCTTTGTTTTTTATTGACTGCAATTAAAATTACAATCAATCCAAAAATTAAGAATAATAAGTAATTTGTTTGTTTACACAACGTGTAAGAGTCTCTTTCAGCCTCTTCTAGTGGAGAGTTCCTTTTCTTTATTTAGCAACTGTAAATATAAATAGTTTAATTTTAAAGTATGTGAGTTAAAATCGATAAAATAATAAAACACAATCACAATTACATATCACATAATTAAGGTAGAATTTAAAATACAGTTGGTTTTGCTTAAACATTAAATCTGTTTGGTAGATCATTTAGTTTAAAACGTTTTAGACTACGCACTTCATTGTTGTCATCGAATAACCGTTGGGATGCACTTTTAGACGTTGACATATTTGACACTGTAGCTTGTTATAACTTCTTTTACCGACAGCACTTCTAGATCTTTTTCTACAGAGAAGGATGTAAACATACCATGGAGTATTTACTATAGACCTTAACACTTTATTATGGAAGCGTTGGAGCATTACAAGATTAGAACTGCTAGCGGTGCCCCATAGCTGAATACCGTATGTCCATATGGGCTTGAAGATCGCCTTGTATACAAAAAGTTTATTATCTAATGTTAATTTAGAGTTTGGACCAACCAACCGGTACATATGTTGAAATTTAATTTCCAGTTGTTTTCTTTTGATACAGATGTTTTTTTATCTTATAGAGGAGAGCTTCATACCAAACCTTATCAAAAACTTGACTGACGTCTAGGAAGGCTGATGAGAGGTAGAATATACTTTTCAGCGCATACGATTTTTTTTACTATTCTGTGGAGCTATTCAATTCCCAGCTGCTTTAAACTGAAGCCAAATTGGTGGTCCGGAATAAGTTTAGTTTTTTATAAGATGGGAATTAATCTTACCAATAGAAGCTTTTCGAATACCTTTGACAGAATCAGCAGCAAACTTCTATTCTATTCTATAATTCGGTCTATAGGATTTTAGGTCTTCTGGTTCTTTTTCCAGGTTTTGGTGTCAGGATAATCTGTGAACTTTTCCATTGACTCGGAAAGTAGCCTGTTCTAGTGATGGCGTTGAAAATACCCTGCAGATATTTGTACCTTTTTATTGTACATTCTAGCAATAACTCACTTCTTATCAGATTAAACGCTGGGGCTTTTTTTTTGTTTTTATATTTTTCATAATTGTATTTCTTATTTCGGTAATATCGAAGTTTTTAATTGGTAAGTCCAGTTGAAGCAAGGCTTCTAAGAAGTTATGAATCTCGCTATAACTGTCGTTAGGATCTGGTTTGTTTGATTCAATCTTTTTACTAGATGTGCAGCAAAGTCTTCGGTTTTTCTTTGTAATATCTGGCCCATTTACCCTGTATGTCTCTTATTGGAGAACAATATTGTTGTTGTTGTTTTAACTTTGCCTTGCAAAGTAAGTAGTCTGTCTCTTCATGGGCTGCGAGAGAACATAGGTAATCTTTTATACCTTTGTTTTTAATATTATTTAGTAACTTGTTAAATCTTTGGTAGCACTGTTTAGTTTTGGTTTATCGCTTGCGCATCTAGATATTTCTAATTTTTTTCGCAATTGCCTTTTCTCTAGCATTTTTTGTTTAACTACAGGGAAAAGATTTTTTCCAGATTTAGTGTAGTCAATAGTCGAAGTTGCTGCCCAGGTTGCTTTCTGTATAGCTGTTGTAAATTCTTTTGTTGCATCTTTTATTTCTTGTGGCGTTTGAAATGGAATTTGCAGATTGATTTGTGCATGTAAGTGTTCCCTAATTTTTACCTTGTTTGTTTTGTAGTTATATATAGTTGCTTGCCTTGGTTTTTCAATAATTTTATTGGACAGTGAGGTTATGATTGGCGAGTGATGCATCTTTTTTGGGCTACTTAGAATAATTTAAAGAGGTCAAATCTATGAAGACTGAACTAGTGAAGGTTACTTGTTATGATTTTTCTGACGGGTATTCTTAACTTAAAGGTAACTGAAAATAATCAAATGAACTATTCTTAACTAAAGTCATCCCAGGAACGCACCTGATCGTTCATGAAGATCGATTATCATATATCGTATCTTATATTGTATATCGTATAATTTTTAATTTTAGAAAAATAAATAATAAATAAAATAAGCAGCGGTAAGATAGCTGCAACAAAAATATAATGCCTTTCATTTTTTTTGGAAGCCGTCTGTTATAAAGCGGTTGTACTGCAGCCAATTAGCTTATTGTACATGTCGTACTGCAGCCAATTAGCTTATTGTACATCTACCATTCATTTACTGTATCCATTCCAGAATTATGGAATCCCGTACCAGCTTGTAATAGATACTCATCTCATCACGTATTTATAGTCTACAAAGCAGCCTAGGACTTTGTGTAACTAGAAGAAAAATGTTCAGAGCAATGAAAGAGCTAGAAGTACCGAATCAGTTAAATTTAATAAAACTAACTCTTGCAAAAGTTCAATGTATAGTACGAATTCAGGGAAAACAAATTAGTAAAAATCTTTGCCTATGATGATAATATCAATATTGTTGGGATAATGGCAAACCCTGTACGAGAGACGTATGTAGCACTAAAAGAATCGGCTACAAAAATCAGTTTATCAATAAACACCAACAAAATGAAGTACATATAAATAAGCACGCAACCACATAACCTACGACCACTTGTTGTGGACAACGACCTCTTAGAAGCAGTTAACGAAACTGTATACTTGGGAGCGACTGTCAACACTGAAAATAAATCTACCGCAGAATTTTTTGCTTAATCTCGTTCTTAAATCCTCAATTATATCGAGAAATACAAAGGTAAAACTTTACAAAACAATAATACGCAGTCCTAACACATGGTTAAGAGGCTTGGACTCTAAAAAAAGTAATGAAAGCACATTAGGATGTTTCGAAAGAAAAATTCTAAGGCAAATCTATCGAGCTTTAAATGACAATGGTGTGTGAAAAAGACGATATAACTTTGAACTTGAAGTAGAATACGCCAGGAACCAGATATCATAAAATATATTAAGATTGGATAGCCTAGGTGGGTAGGGCATGTAATGCAGATGGAACAAAATGTCCCAGCTAAAAGATCGCTCCTTGATAGAACCATTGGCCAGAGAAGAAAAGGAAGACTCGAAACAAGGTTCCTTGATAACAGTGAGAAGACATGAGCAATATGGGTAGGTATACGTTCTTGGTGGAGGGAGGCAATGGATAGCGACGACGGGAGAGAAATTCTTAAGAAGGCTAGGAACCACACAGGATTGTAAAGCCAGAATGATATGATGATGATGATGATGTACCAGCTTATAAAGTGGATGGGTACCATATGTTTTTGAAGTCACTTGGTAGCCTCTAAAAAGTGTTTGCCGCTTGAGATCTAATGCTTTGCAGCCATAAAAAATACGATTGATTGTTTTAGGATCTCTGCTACAGAGTCTGTAGTTTAAGTTTCCATAAAACAGCCCTAGTTTACTCAGATATCGCCTGACTGGCGCCTGTCTAGTAATAAACCCTCTTATGACTCTAATCTGATTTCGGCTTCTTTCTGCCATACTTCAGCCCTATTAGCGTATGTACGTCCAATTTGTATTTTGCCATGTTTTTAACCAGAAGTATTTTTCCAGTGATAGCTATGTAGTGTTCGGCTTCAGGCAATTTTATAACTTTATGCCAGTGTATTCTTTGGTGACCGGAACCTATACCCGTGTGTCACTGTTATGTTTTGACAGAGTATCCAATTTTTTTCGGTATTCTTACATTAGCAAATTTAGTCTATCTTACAGCTTCTAAGATTGCATAGATCTCGTCTTGGAATACAAAGGTTATGTTATGGTGGAATAGGAATGTTAACATTTTCAAAAATGCTGAAGATTCACTTGACCTTTCCAAAGTTTTACGCACGTCTGTGTGCCAAGTGTAACTCTGCTGTCTGGGTTGTGTATTTACTTTGAACCATCCCTCCTGTGGAGATACGTCCATTTATAAAGATACTTTCGTTATATATTTCGTTATCATTTCATTTTCAAACTATATATAACGTTTTTTAGGTCTCCTCGCACTCTATAATATACCATTCTTGCTTTCTCCCGTATACCTACGTACAGAGGAGGAGGTGCAGTAGGACCTTCATAGTTGCTGTTGGTGTATCCCTCAAAGCTCCTGTGATTCTAAAGCAAGCAAGTTTTTCCTAATTGATAAATATGAGGATGGCACGTTTTAGCCTAACCTTAGGCCATCATACCACTGATGCATATGTAATTGTTGATTTTACATACATGTTATAAATCGAATATAATGGGTCTGATTTTAAACCTCGCATTTTTTCATGAGTACATCTGGCTACCGATTACGTAGCCATCGCTCTGTTGGTTATTTGTTCTATCTGTTAATTATAAGTTAGCCTTTAGTCTAATACTAGCTCAAGGTAATTTACTTCACTTATCTGATTTAGATCTGTGTTAACGCTTGGTACTCATATTGTTATATTCTTTGTGCACAACTTACAATCTTCTATTTTTATTTTTCTAAACTTTTTGCAATATAACTTCCGGTAATTTTATCAAAGATTATATTGTTATTAAATTGTAGCAAAATCAAACAAATATACTTGACCAACTATTGTTTAGTATGTAGTTTTATAATAATTAGAATATTGTGTTCTACTTCAAATGGACTAGTTTGTTTGACTGTTTATTTTTAATTCTATAAATTATTCATCTTCAAATCATCTCGATTTAAAAGATGTTTCCTGATACTTTAAACCCAATATTCAGGTTTTCTACTAAATTTTTTTATTATATTTAAATACATTTTAAGTTTTTATACTCTTTTTAAAATTTTTTTTATCATTTATAATTCTAATTTTCCCATTTATCCATAACTTAAACTTGATTCTTGTTGAACTCTTATTCCTTTGTTGAACTTTTTCTAGAGCTATTTTCTTGTGGCATTTTAAATTAAGTACTATTTAAATGGGAATAAGCCACAATTAAAGGTTAAAATACGTTTATTGACGTTTCAATTTCCACTTCGGAAATCGTACGATTTAATTGTGGCTTATTCCCATTTAAATAGTAATTAATTTTTCTAGAATTTATTGATATTATATTTTATAAAATTTTCAGTAAATTGTGGTAACTTCATATTTGTAGTTCTTTATGTGGACTCAGAAACTCAACAGCTTTACTGATGCCGCTACAAAGTCAGATAAATTGGGAGGGTTAGACAAGCGGTAAGCTCAACCGGATCTCACAGATATATGTCGGTAAACAGATCCCAAAACGGTAACCTATTTAAACTAGGACCCTTAAATTGTAAATGTAAGGTTTATAGTGAATATAGTATAATAGTCTGGTATAAAAACAAAGCATAATCTGAGGTATTATTTGTAAGATTAAATTACGAATGTAGAATGTTAAAAAAGGAAAAGCGCTTAGAAACAATAAGAACTTCTAATTGTGTACACAACAACCAAACTTATATGAAAACATATATTTCTTATTTTTACAAGCAAAAAAAAAATCAACAAACGAAGTCAAACAATATTTATTTTAAAGCAATTTAATCATCAATATATAAAAATCAAAGAAAAAAATTCTTAAAATAACAAATTAAGACTATTTGTTTTAAACTCAACAGCATAAAAGATTTCAATGTAAAACGAGTAATATTTATATTGTTTTTATTTATTTATGTTTTTTTAGTAATCAGTGTTACTACCCCTAACTATGCAAGCTTCAATTTGCGTGGGAATGCTCCTAATTAAATTGTTAACATTTTGTTGTACATAATGGGTTATTTAATTCTTCAAGAGCAGATTGTACTTATAGCTGTGCAGTATTTTGTAGATTGCAATTGCATAGCAATTGCCTATAGGGATAAGGTCGAATGAGTAAGCAGGCCACTCCAGAACAGTGATGTCTTATGCTTTAGAGAAGTCTGAATTTTCTCCCATTGCAGCTCTTCAGGGCATAACTATATTAAACTTAATTGGAAGTAAATTAAAGTATTTTTTTCACTGATTATAACTCCTCTGCAGAACATCAGACAATTCCTCCTTTATATCTGTAAACAGATCTGACAGTTTCAGTTCTTTTTTGTCTTCCCCGCCTTCTAAGTACACGAATTCGTCGGTTATCTGATTTTACACAAATCCTCGTTTTGTCTCAAAATAGCACATTTTGCCAACTTTCAAACTTCCTGTTTCAGTGTTAAAGACACCAATTTAGACAATCAATCTTGTGCAGCCTTGATAACTTGAAACCCGTAACTTTTTCCTGCTGTATAGTCCCTGGACACAAAGTATTTTTTTATCTTTCTTCCAAAAGCTACTTAACTTTTACAATAACCTTATTTTTATCAAAACCGTTCACTACATTCCACGGAGTCTAGCAATTGCCCAAACTTTTCCTAATAAAAAGCATTATAGATTCAGCTATCGAAAGACCTCATTTTTGAAGATTTAGGATGAGACATCCTAAAATACTACATCATTAAAGTAAATGCCTATTATTCAAACCATACTATTATAATTTATTCTCCATTTTCTAGTCCTACGTCCTTATTTCTTTACTTATTATAATTTATTTCCGATACCTACCGTAAATTCTACTACGATTATCCCTGCTGAACTATTTTTCGCTCCGATTTTTCATTAATGATAAATCCTTTCAAAATTTGGAAGAACCATGTTCCCGAATCGACACGGAGAAGAAATCACACAAGAAGCAACGAAAACCGAATACTGTATCAAGCGAATCTTACAGTTAAGTACCAAAAAGTTTTTTACCAATAAACTCCTGTCCATAATCGAGACATCATCATATAAAAACTATCCGAAGCCCATTATATTGGAATATTCCCGGAATCAACCAAAATTATAACTCGATGTTCTACAACAAAAACTTTAGACCTAAAAGGAACTTATCTCATTAACCTTCGGCCAGGATATGAATTTAAAACCCCAACCCTGAGTGATATTAATTCAAAAACAACCATTCCAGAGAAACTGCTAATGCTTCCCAAAAATTAGGACCATGTATATTCAAACATCAACGAAATTCAAACCATTGGGAATGGATCACATCCCGTTAGACAAACTCTATAATTTCTCTAAGGAAGAAGAACACCTACAGACAATTAGCCCAAAATCATGGAACCATAGCCATAACCATTTTTGGATAACTCCTGTGTATATTTTTATTACAATAGTCTGCCTTTATATATGTTACAGGTATAAAACAAGTAATAGGGAAACAAATTCTAGAAACTCCAGAAAAAGCAAATGTTTTGTTCGTCCCTCACAAAACTTATTCAGAGGATGGAGTAGTTATCGTACAATGATCGCAAAGTATATTCGACATGCGAATTCAATAAGAAGTTACCGCGAATCAGCACCGAACATTCTGGAACTTTGCAACATTAATTGCGACGTACTAGAACAGCAAATTCAGCAATATTATATTTTAAATTGTAACTAAAATATTGTAAAGTGTAAATAAAAGTGTGTTTTGAGTGTTTCTGCTTTTAAAAAAGTGTTTTCAAAAAGAACATTCATAATTTGCGTAACGCTACTGGTTTGAAGTGTCAGTTGTGTGAGTTTTTAAAGCATGCGTCTAGATGTATAATAAATAATATACATATTAACACTTGTCAAACCAGTGTCGTTGTGCCCTAACTCCATTTTACTTTATCTTTGATATCTCGCGTTTTTAACAGCTGCCAACCCTAATTTTCGACCATTTTTTCTCAGGCTACCTTATATAATCATGCTAAGAAAAAAATGAGCTTTAATTTGATATATAAATATGCATATACGTCATGAGCAGCGTATTTTATTTAAAAAATAAATCAATGAAATAAAAATTTTTTAACAACTAATTCCTTTTAATTGCATTAAAAATATTTGCGGCCACTTTTTGACTGGTAACCTATTATCAATGTATTCTTATAATTTTAAATGAATGTAAAAATGTGAGTTTGACGAACTACGTTATGAACGTAGTGATCCTGGAGTGGGATCTTATACTATAATCGAGTGGAAATAAATACGGAAAAACAAGATTTCTGCTTTGATCCAGTCTACACCAGAAATGATGAGAACTTTTATTCGAGCTAGAGGAAGAAATACTCAAAGTTAATAACTATATTTTAGAATTATTTTTTAATTTAGATTTAAACAATATCTTACTCCAGAATAATTTTTTTTAATATTTTGATTTGTTGTAAAACTAATCAATATTTTAGATTTTTTTATTTTATGATTTATTATTAAACATACAATAAAAAAAAATTATTACAGTTTTTCTAATACTTTTTAATTTTACTTAAAATACCTTGGTGTCAGGTTAATTTTGAGGAGCAGTGCATTAATCATGTCAAAGTTAGCAAAACTGTTATGCACTTAGCCAAATAGCACAGTTCTGGTGTGACAGTAACATAGTAAGTGGATGTTGGCTACAGTTTAAGTTAAATATCTTTAAATTTAATTTAAGATTTAATATAAGGATAAGTCCTTACGCTTTAAAGGACAACAAAAAATAAAGGAGTACATTTTTTTATATTTTCTATATTTTAAAGTCATATGAAATTTAACATGACTTTAAAGTACCTATACAAAACGAATATTCACGAACCCGAAGTTCGTGAGTTTACACTCACAAACAAGCACTTTTTTTATAAAAAAAACTATTCATAGAAAAAGTATACCACACAACTTGGTGTGATATTGTTATGTAATATCGTCTAAATTCATAATTAAATAAGATTTGTAATCCTAGAAGTTCAATGCGAATTAGACTTACTTTACTACATAAGATTTGTTTATATATCTTTTTATAACAACTTTAGACAGAAGTCAAATAATAATTAAACTAATTTTAGAATTTAGAATTTAAAATTATTCAAACTAAAGAATATTTAAGTTATTTAAACATTTGAAATGTTTCCGCCTGGCACAAACATTGTGAAAGGCTTTATATATTTACTTTTTTTTATGATTTTGACGTAGATGCAAATAGTTTTAGTAATTTTTTGTAGCGTTTAATCCTTCTATAAAAAATTTTTTAGAAAACTAAGACACCCTTTATAAATATAGGTAAAAGGTTTAACACATGCTGCGTGCGTTTAAGTGAATAGTTGTATAAAAATAAAATTAACGAGTAAATTGTGGTAAAACGAAGAAAAAATATACTTACCGCTTACAGGGTGGAGGTGGTTTAATTCCATGTGTTTCCATTTCTTTTTCCAATTGCTTAATTCTTAACTGTGCGACATCCAATTCCCTTTTCACCTTCCACAAGTGCGTATCACAAATTGGATCTTTACATCTAAAATTAACAAACGATCAATACCTTAATGTTATAAGGTCAATCATGAAAAAGGTAACTTGATGAATTATGTGAGTTGACTTTGGCTCTATACAAGGAACAGAAGGGAGTGATTAATCGGGAAGATTAAGTAATGAAACTGTGTCAAGAGAAAGATATAACTGCCTTAAATGTGTTTTTTACAACCAGTCATGTGGTATTACATTTATTTTTACAGAAACTAAACTTTTAGTCCAGACGTTGACTTTAATCAAAATTTATTAAAAGGATAAATATTAATGGTTATGGGAAAACATAACATTTTATAACGTGAACAATACATTGGCTGACAGGAGATTTCTTAAAGTATCTAGGGATTCTGAGCTGTACAGAAAAATTCAATTTGCGGTCAATAACTCTTCTTCTTCTTTACATATTCTTCGGCATTTTATTATTCTTAAAGCAAGACTTATTACATTCGTTAGTACTTCTTAACCTTCCTTTTGGTGAAATGAAAAACCATATTAAATTTGCAGTCAGTACATGTTCTCCTGGCAAAAATATTATATGTTGGTTACTTTTGGTATGAGAAATACTTGATTACATTTAATGACTTATAAATTAATTTGAAATAATTATAAGTTTAGGCTTTTCTATTCAGACAAGAATTTATTTTAATAAAGGTTTCAACTAACACCTAGTTCGAAGTAAGTACTTACTAATCTACTCAGAATCACTGTTAATTACCGGCCAAGGCACGAAGCGAACACTTCAAAGGTTGTATACGAACAAATTTAATATTTCAACAGGTATTCGTTTAAAAGTATGTTAATTACTTGAGTGGAATCGTTCATTTCGCATAAACCCGAAAAAGAAGAGTGACATTTCTTATAGCTCGACCTATCAGAGCGGTAATTTCAAATCAGTTGGAATACTATGGTGTTGCCAAAGTTAGTAGAAGTTGATATCAATGAAGTCAGCAAGGATTTAGAAGAAAACACCTCTATCATTAATGAGGATATCAACTTTGCATTAACCTGTGAGAAAATACCACTATCAATAATGTGGATCTCAACTTTGCACTAACCTGTGAGAACACAACTAATGCTTGCATACAGCACTCACTATTCAGATGAATAAATCATAATTATTGTTTATCTTTGGTTCACTTTATCCAAAAAAGTAACTATGTTAACAATTAGCAGGTTTAAAGTAAGTTATTGTTATTTAATATTTAATTAAATTTTTATGTATTATTACACATTAACTTATTTAATTACTTATTTAAGGAATGGTCCTATCTATATAAGGATTTTTACAGCTGTCGCCGCCTTCCTTCTTTCAGCCAACGTTTCCAGTCCTTTCTGTTCTGCCATTCTCCATCTCTAAGGTCTCGTCTTTCCATGGCCTCGTCCACTTCATCTCTCCATGATCTTCGGGGTCTACCTCTTTTCCTCCTTCCTATTGGGCTTCAATCCGAAATCTTTGCTATCCATCTTGTATGATCTGTTCTTCTCACATGTCCATACCAAATTAAACGTTTTTCTTCGATGTAACTGAGTATGTCTTGTTCTACTGTCATTCTTCGTTTTATCTCCTCATTTCTGATGTGATCCATTTTTGTCACTCTGCAGCTTCTTCTCATGAACTCCATTTCAGTTGCTGTGATTTTGGACCTGTTTCGTTTATTTATTACCCAATTCTCTGCTCCATAGGTCATTATACTGCGTACCAAGGTGTTATAAATTCTCTTCTTTGTATTTCTGGTAATCTGTCTATCCCACAGTACCCCGTTCATTTGTTTAATACATGTTCTTGTCTGTACTAATCTGCTGGTTATCTCTTGCTCGGTGGTTCTATTTTTTGAGAGTATTCCCTATTATCGTCCATTTCCACGTTTCTCACTGGTTCTTGCCCTGTTGTTAAATATTCGGTCTTTTCTAGATTTATTTCCAGTCCATTTTTTGTGTATTCCTTTTCTAATTTTCGGAGCATATAGCACAGATCATCTTCATCTTGAGCCGTTACCACTTGGTCATCTGCAAAGCTTAATGTGTACAAGAAGTTGTCCCGGATTGGTATTTCCATCCCTTCACATTTCCTTTTCCATGGTTTCAACATTTGTTTGAGAATGGGTAAGGTATGAAATCTATAAAAATTATTAAATGACAGCTGAATAAAAATACAAAGAATCAAAATATAATTCAGTTCTGCAAGATTAAAAAATAATAGATTTAATTTAAGTAAGTTAATAATGTCAGTTCTCTTATTGGGAGTATTCGCTTGTTTAACTATGTAACCCATTTCAAGAAACTGTCTTTTAGTAAAATTTCTTTTATTGCAAAGTTTATCTGTAACTTGAGGAAAGTACGGTAGTGAAGAATAATGGAATATTGACGTTATCAGAGGAGCCAAATGTGTTTGTGTAGTTTGCGGAGTTTGTATTATTAACAGTGTTATTTGAAATTGACCTTAATTCGTCACCATTAGATAAATCATTGATTGTGGAACCATAACTTTTTGAAAAAAGATATTTATTAATTAAAGAAGGGGGTAGAAGTTTTCAACAAGAATACTTTTAAGTAAAAGAAGGGATTCTCTTTGATTAACCGCATGTGATAACCTGTGTAACCTAAAACTAAGGTCTTGGATGGGGTTGATTTTATATTTAAATGGATGACAAGAATGGTAGATACGAAACCTGTTAGACGCCATGGGTTTCCTATACCAACCTGTAACCAAGGTATTGTTTGAACTTCTAAAAACACGCATATCCAAAAACGGTATGCACTTCGTGATGGAGTCCTCTAATTCACAAGTGAATTGCAAATGAGGATCAAAATTATTAAACAATGACAGGGTGGACCATGTCCTGTTCAGTGGTAAAGCTAGAATTGCGTCATCAACATAACGCTTAATAAAAGTGATTTCAAAATACAATATTCTTCTAACTATATCACTTATAAATACATATGAATTTCTAGAAAAACATGGAGAAATGTAATAGACGTATTCTACCATCGTTTAGCATACTGTCAAATTAACAACAGAGGAAATTTTGACTACGTGATTAGATAGACATTAATTAAGCAATGTAGTAAACTGTAATATGTTTAAATTTAGTTGTACCTAGTTAAACAAATAAAAAAAATATTGATATAATTATGCGTTTTTGGGCATATATTTTATTTTTTTAAAATGTTGCTGAGTACATAAAATCAAGAGCTTTGTATAAGGTTGATTTGGTATTGAAGTGGAGATTTTAATAAAGGTACAATATACAGGGTGCTGTATTAAAAAAAAACCAACGTGACTAATGATATCAGAAAAATGGTAAATCTGGCAACGTAACAAACATCAAGTTTTAAATCTGTATATTGCAAAATAGGTGTATATCTGTTTTTGTATAATCCGGCTTATCGAATTAGGTGTTTTCAGACTTTTGTTCCTCTCTCTCTCTCTCTCTCTCTATATATATATATATATATATATATATATATATATATATATATATATATATATATATATATATATATATATATATATATATATATATATATATATGTATATATATAATACAGATTAGTTTTTGTGCTTGTCATACTGCTGTTAATTAGTTTGTAAGTTAATCAGTGCGTTAAGTAATTGACTTGTTAATAAGTGGTCGGTTCGTTATCTTTATCATTATATTACCCTTTCTTCCGGTAGAAATGTATAAAAGTGTAATACCCAGCCACAAGCCCTATGGTTTGCTTGCCTTTTTGTTGTATACATCTTTAGTAGTGCTTACAAATTTTTCCAATTACGCTCCCTAATTATTGTGGAGTAATTCGTAGATAGAGTTATCGAATTCTTGTATAAAGTTGTTTTGCCATTTTTTTATCAACCTTTGTGTAGAATTAGAGTATGCTTAATTGGTTTTTACGTACAATTCATAATGAACTTATTTAATTGGACAAATGTTTCATGATATTGTTGGGAAAACGGAAAACACTGTATGAGAGGCGTATGTAACATTAAAAGAATCAGCTATAAAAATGGGTTAAATAATAAATACCAATAAAACGAAGTATACGAAACTAACTAAGCACGCAACCATAAATCCTACCACCACTTGTTATAGAAAATGACGACAGTGAAGAAGTGAAGGAATTATATAGTATATATATATATATATACCTGGGAGCGCTCCTTCACACTAAAAATAATACTACCGTAGAGATAAACCGCAGAATTTGCACGCCAACAGATGCTATTTTAGGCTCAATCTCTTCCTTAAATCTACAATTATATCGAGAAATACAAAATAAAACTCTACAAAACAATAATACGCCCAGTCCTAACAAATGGTTCAGAGACCTGGATTCTAACAAAGAATAATGAAAACATGTTAGGATATTTCGAAAGAAAAATACAAAGGGGAATCTATGGAGCAGTGAATGACAATGGAGTGTGGGGAAGACGATACAACTTCGAACTTTATAGAATATACCAGGAACCAGATATCGTAAAACTTATTAGGATAGAACGTCTGAGGTAGATAGGGCATGTAATGCAGATGGAACAAAATGACCCAGCAAGAAAAACGCTCCTTGATAGACTCAATAGTCAGAGAAGAAGAGTTCCTTGATAACATCGATGAAGACATGAGAAATATGGGAATGCATGCTTGGCGGAGGAAGACGATGGATAGGGACGACTAGAGAGAAATTTTTACTACAAACTGTAAATGTTTCTTCGAAGGTAAATAAACAAACTGTAAATGTTTATTTACCCAGCTCAATTTGCCTTGGGTAAATCGCGTCCTTCTTTTTAAATTGTTTTCTCTGTAAATCTCTTAAGTTCTTATTTAACGCATTTCGAATTCTATCTCAAAAAATACACAATCCAATTGTTTGTTTTTATTGCCAGATACCTCTGCCGATAAGTGAAATAAATTAAATCGCTGACTCGGAGATTTATTTTACCAGGAAAAGATCATCTATGCTTAAGAACAAGAAATTCAGTTGTAGCCAGACAGTCAGTTAGCGAGGTGGTACCGAGAATTTGTCCCGGTACTGGCGACGAGTCTTCATCGGGGTAGCGAGAAGGTTCGTTGGACCTAGAATTGGTTCGAATTAGCGGCGTTCTACTCCGCCGATAGAGGCTGGAGGCCATTTGCCAGAAATGTCTGGCAGTACTGTTAAAAATAGTTTGTTGTAAATAAAATATTATGAAGTAAATTAAAGTATTTTGTAACCCTGTAAGAAAAAAAAACAAGAAATGAAGATTAAGTAAGTGCATAATTTTAATTTGTGGTGAAAGCATAATTCACTGTACGATTTTACCTTTTTATATCCTGCTATAGCAGACTTAATTACTATCCTGAATATTTCCTGATCATGGTCAATACAAAAGGAACGACACTCGTCATTATTTTTATTGTCTTTAACATATCATGTACTTAGAGTCAGTGCTTCTTCTTCTTATAGTGCCATCTCCCTATGGAGGTTGGCAATCATAATGGCTATTTTTATTTTTGAACTTGCTGCTCTAAACAAATCAATCGATCTGCATTGATACCAATCACGTAGATTCTTCAACCATGAGTTCTGCTTTCGGCCAACAGATCTTCTTCCTTCGGCCAACAGAGTCAGTGCAGTGTTGTAGTATTTTTTTGAATCAGGTGTTTTCCTTTAATTTATTTTGCATTTTTATTAACCATTGTTTTTTATACAACACTAAATTTATATGAAGATAGTAATAAGGGATAAGTTCCCTTAACTACATATGATATGAAATGACCAAGGTAAATACATATTTTACTAGTTCATCGGGAGAAATAATATTTAACTTTTTATAAATATGTATGTGTTAAAGTCTTAACATACCACCAATAATACCTCAATATTTTGTTAAAATTATTAATAAGACACATAAATATATTCTATTTAGTTTCGATATTTCTAAACTGAAATAAAACGAGTTTTTTCTCTCGTTCAGAGTCCCGCTAAAAACAGGTTGCTTCTTTTGGTATCAAACACATTTTGATATCATTTTACCGCCGATTCTCTTCTTCTCAATATAAAAAGGTATCATTTTTACAACCACAACACGTCATAAGTGTTTTTTATTCGTACCAACCGCCTCGCTATTTTCTTACAAAAAACAAGTTTTTTATCTACCTAGAACTGGGCCAACAATTTTTATGTGTACTCGAAACTCGTAAAAGGGCCATAAATCTTTTAGTTTTATTATTTTTATCATTATGCAGTTTCTTCGTACATGTATAGAAGAAGTGGCTTTTTAGCGACCACCGTTTGAGACCTTTAAAGTTCGTTAAAACCGTTAAAAAATTGGCAGTTGGTTTTTCCGAGAAAAGGTTGAATCAAAGCGGCATTCAGAGACTTCGTTCCCAGTGCTCCTACTGGACAGTAGTGTAACGTTAGAAACGTCACATCTTTATATTCAAATAATAATATTTTAATTTCTGTATTATATTATTAATACCTTCAGTTTCTTTTTTACTATTTTTTCTTCAAAAAAATAGTTGGCGCCTTCTCTCTTTCTTTCCGTTAAAACAAATATTCGCCCTCTCTCCTTCTGTCCGGTAGACTAAATATTCTGTTCTATGTTGACAGAAGAGGTAATTTCATCATAGACATACGTCCTATGACATCTGTGCTATATTTCATTGTAGTCGCTCCCTACTTTTTGTTAATTAGCTTTCAAATGTGGTGGGATATTTTTTTGTCTGTAATTGAAATTTATAAAAGAAGGTAAGAATTATGGTAAGGTTCATTTTATGGTCTGCAGAAATCTCTTGGGTTTGTTGGATAATTTATTGGATAATTCCTGGAATATTTTATTAGATAATTTCTGAAATAGTTTATGGAATTTATGGAGTGACGTGGGACTAAACAACTGCAGCTGTCTTCAAGACCTACCCACATGCTCTGAAGGCAGCAACAGGACCTACCCGTATAATTTAAAGGCAACATATTAATAGGAGCAAGTAACCACATATATACCATAAGTACCAATTCTAAATCTGTTTGTTGTAAAGTTTCAGGCAGGGTTTGTTTTTGCAAACTACTTAAATATTCGAGACAAAAAATTGTTGAGAACAATAAAAGTACGCAAGACTGCATACCTTGGACACATACTGACGAATGGTATAGTCTTCTGCAGGTCATCATGCAGGGTAGAGTCGATGACAAAAAGGGAATAGGTAGAAAGAGGAAGTCATGGCTGCGAAATATTCGAGACTGGACAAACATGACTGTAGACGAATTATTCCACGTTGCAAAAGACAGAGAAACTTTTAGAAATGTGGTCGCCAACCTCCGTTAATGGGGACGGCATAGGAAGAAGAAGAACTTAAATATTATTTTTTATGTTGAATGAATATGATTAGTTAAATCATTGTTTTATTTGTTACCAGCTAAATTTTCATTGTTTAATTTACAGTTTAAGATGAGAAGGATTCACACTTGAAGTAGGCGAAGCATAGACGATAAGCTCCCGTAGTTGATTGAGGTAATATTTTATAATAGTATTTTAATTCTCTTTGGTAGTATTATCGTTACAGTAGTTACTTCAAGACTCCTCTCTCAAACTTCACCACCGGTTTTCGTGTCGGACAGTTCACATTCAAGATTGTGTCCTCGATCTTCAAGCAGGATAATTCTCACTTGCACCTGACTTCGTTCTCTCAAGTTTTGTGCAAAAATACACGCTCTCTACGTCAACCTTACCTTCGTACACAGCAGAAAAATAAATAGTTTAGTGTTAGTCAAATATTTTGGAACCGACAATGTTTTGTAACTAAAGTGCAACATAAAATAAAGTGCCCTTAAATTCAACAAGCATTATTATTACCATTTCGACTTATAAATTGTTGCGACGAAGGATTATTTAATCCAAGTCTACATATTTAGCCAGTCCCAACGTCTGGCCCGCTTCTTGTGTTGTAGAAAGGAGACAATCTCAACAGTATGTTTGAAGATACGACGTCTGAGGTGGATAGGGCATGTAATGCGGATGAAACAAAATTATCCAGCTAGAAAAAAGTTTCTTGATGGACCCATTGGTCAGAGAAGAAGAGGAAGACCCAGAACAAGGTTCCTTGATAACATCGCTGGAGACATGAGAAATATGGGAATACGTGCTTGGATATGGATCGGGATGACTGGAGAGAACTTCTAGAGGAGCCTAGGACCCACGCAGAGTTGTAAAGCCATAATTATGATGATGATGTTTGAAGGTATCATTTGGTAACAGACATTTTTGTTAAGCTGTTTTTAAAATGTAGCCAGCAATAAACATAATTAGTAGGTAATGGTATTATTTTTGTCTCAAAAACAAAACATAACATAACAATTAACAAAACTCATAACAAAATTATCCAGCTAGAAAAACGTTTCTTGATGGACCCATTGGTCAGAGAAGAAGAGGAAGACCCAGAACAAGGTTCCTTGATAACATCGCTGGAGACATGAGAAATATGGGAATACGTGCTTGGATATGGATCGGGATGACTGGAGAGAACTTCTAGAGGAGCCTAGGACCCACGCAGAGTTGTAAAGCCATAATAATGATGATGATGTTTGAAGGTATCATTTGATAACAGACATTTTTGTTAAGCTGTTTTTAAAATGTAGCCAGCAATAAACATAATTAGTAGGTAATGGTATTATTTTTGTCTCTACTAAATTAATCTTCTCTTGAACAGCAGATAAATTTTAATAATTTTCAATAAAGGCCGCATAAGTCAAGTGTAATTGCTCTGTGTGAAATCCTCTGACATAGAATTCTGAGTTCTAATGTCATTCAGCGAAAAGATAAGGTAGCCTCCTTTTTCCTTTTTGTTTACTTCAGTTTTTTCTACTTTTCTTTAAGATAGTACCGTATCTGCTTTCAGTATCCCTTAGTTAGCGATATAAACCTACGTCCGAACGCTCGCCGTTGTATCCCTCAAAACACTTGAAAGCCGGTTGCATAGTAAACGTCTGTAAACCTGGAATTCCTCGTCTATCTTGAATTTCAAGACTAAACTTCTTCTTGGATTAATTTTCATGTTACCCATCGTAATACCCAACTTCTGGACATCATTCCTTCCCATACAGATTTATTTACATTACAAGTAAAAGTAGTGAATAGTATTGGTTGGCGAATATAACAAAATAAACGAATATATTGCTTATACATATTTTATCTTTTGAGTGACACAAGGTGTCTTATGTTTGTTTAAGTGCCTTTAAGTTCCAACACATGCGTATTGTTAAAAAACAAAGAGGGTTTGTTATAAAATGTCGGACAGAAAGGATAGCTTCTTGTCAGACGACGAATAAAAAATTATACTTGGTAAAAAATATATATTTTACATAAAAATATAAGTGGCTTTTCCATTTGGGAATCCAGTGCGTTTCGTGTAAGTTTTGTTTGTGAAATAAAGGTTTTATTGTGAAAAGTTGCCTAAATTATTCCTAGCATTCCAACCAGCAAAGTTTCTTTAATGTTGAAAAAACACAAAAGTATTTTACATATAGCAATAATAAAAATATTACAAACATTTTTATATATCTTATTATTTATATCTGCTTTTATAAGTTAATATGTCTAAAGTACTAACCTGTGATTTCTAAGAATATCCTGTGCTTCGTAAACTGCTCCCCTAAAAGTAAGGCTTTTTCCCATAGACAGACTTATTAAAGCACAACATCCACCTCTATCAGTCTTAGCCAAATGTTTTCTGACATATTTGAAGTAGAGATGCTCTAGAAGAAGCAAAAGTGCTGCTAGTAATATTCCGGACATTAGTAACAAAAAGGCTGACAAGAACTGCTCCAGAGCTAGAGGATCAGAACTTTTATGTTCTTGTTTGCCAGGTTTACAAACACCAGTCATCCAGTAGCGACGCAAACGTTCCAAGTCACCGTTTTCCCGAAAATCTAATAACCTAAAACAAATATTTTATGCTATTTATATTTAAACTACGCTGTTTATATTTAAGTCGCAGAATTGTAATCGTCTTTAAAATCAGCAAAGAAGTTATATGTTAATAAGGAATGGGGCAATAAAAAAAACAATCCAAGAACTTCAAAACAATTTAAAGAAATTATTTGCAGTAAATATTTTTTAAAGTTTATTTTATGGCTTGGACTATCGATTATACAGCCATTAATGTAATAAACACTTTGTCCCATATTGTACACAGAACACATTAATTATTTTCTAAAATATAAACATTGTCAAGAATTGAATATCTCATAATCAATTTAACTATAATCTCATTTTGGTTATGAACTTTTCCGACATGTTTCCTCTTTATATTTATTTATGATATTTTCCCTTTTTGTACAGTTTAGTAATATTTAGTAATGTAGTAACTTTTTTTGTGAAAATTTCTTTTCTACCTTTATTCGTTTTTTTTCTCCATTCTGATCTCTCTTATTATGTGTGACCATCCTGGGTGACAAATATTATGACTGTCCAAATTAACTTTAGAAGTAAAATTTAATGTTTTGTTTATAGATTAGGTAGGTACTCTATCTTTAAAAGAATATTTTTTATATCAGATAATAATCTGTTTTTATTGCAACAAATATTTTTTTGTATCTGATAGAATCTGTTTTTGATGCAACAAATTATCATTTTTCATAAATTATCTCCTCTTTTTCAGTGCTTACTTTAATTTCTTTTAAATACTTTGCACCCACTCTATACCTCCAGCATGTATTAAACACCTAGGAATGTCTATATAACACTGCTCTTTTACCTGATTAATACTAAGGATGGGATAGAAGGTATATTAATCAGAAAAAATCAAAATATACCTAAACCTTGCATAATAGACAGGCACATTTTGGAACAGGTGAGCATATTTAAGTACCTGGGATATTGAATCTAGAAGAGTCTAAATTCTGATCTAAAAATAAGATCGATAATAGAACAGGTCAGAACATTTTTCCAAAAAGACACACAGCTGAACTGTGTAACGATGTGCATCGCCAGGCATCGCTACATCCTGTCAACAGTCTGTACACGCATTCCCACCGCTGAGTCCCACTTCCATCGATGCGTGCTAGAGGAGATGGAAGGCCGACAACCGTATAAAACAGCATACGCCACAGGAGAGAATCTACGCCACAGGAGAGAATTCTACCAGTGTTGATCTGGTAACCACTCCACGGGCCCTAGGCTGTAGACTGAAGGCCAACCGCTTCTTCTTAAGTGTTAATCTAACGGCAGTTCCTTATTGGTCCTAGGGTACGTCCAAGATGAATGCTGACAGACTGTCTGACTCCTAGCGGCGGGTAGGATATGACCATTATGAATGCTGGTTTTCAGCGCCGACAATTCAGCATTGAACTTAAAAGAGAACATGCTGCAGCTCTTTTGCTGCTTAGTGACAATGTTAAAACCAATTATGAGGGAAACACATTAAATTAATAAGTTAAGACATATTTACGTTAAGTTCAGACACCTTTTTCTGCAATTACTTGCAGACGAAAACCGATTTTTCGAATATTTCAGAATGAATCGGCACATCTTTTATTTATTTTGTCAAAAATTAAACACAAACTTACAAAGATCTAGGCAAATTACCACAAAACCACTTATCGGGGTAAGATACCTGAAACCAGAATGGAACGTTTATTTTGGTAAACGTATGAGTCAGATTAGTAGCGCGCTGGTGCATTTTGCACCACATACCCGCGTATACGAAGGATTCTTTGAACACCGACTCAGTGAGGATCTCTCTAACGCCGAAAACCAGCATTTATCTTGGACATACCTTTACAGTGTTGATCTGAGGCAGACCTATTCTGTGTGCGACTATTACTCATTTTCTGATTGTTACCAGACCGAGTGTTGATCAATCCGTCTACCTCTAACCCGTCTCTCCTTTTCTTTGTCGAGTGTGTATTAACGCACCCTAATTGTGTAATTGTCAATAGTAATACCACTAGTGATTCAATTTTCGCGATTAGTCTGTCGATTTACTTCTAAACGAAACTGAGTTGCTTAAAAACACCACGAGTCAGTAGGACGAGTGGTGTTTTCTTTAAGAAACTCAGTTGAGTTTAGAAATAAAAGACAGACTTATAAGCTAAATTAAATCACGAGTGGTATTTTATTAGACTATTTCATGAACAAAGTGATAGGTCAAAAATTCAGTAGAATGAGAGGAAGGAATTTAGTTAGTCTTTCGTTGTTATTTTCTGCATCTAATTTGTAGTTGCGATCCACACAGAACATCATAATATTGTCTCCATATATAAGATTTATATTTTCTTGTGTTACTCGGTATATTTTCTTCAATGTTTTGGTTTATAACTTCGTTTGAAGTACCACCAAAACGACTCATTTTGACGTATACAGTTACAATAATTTGTTTGGCGAATGTCAAACTTTGCTTTGCGATCGGTATCCGTGGTTACGTCGTTGAAAACACGAAGCTGATAGACCAATCAGAATTGAAAGACAGTTGGTGTTTTCGCGATAACACAAGCTGTCTTTGGTTTGTGATTGGTCAGATTATGTGAAAATTTTAAGATGAGTGAAATAGTCGTTACAATTTTATGACATTAATTTTATTTTATTTTTCACAAAGATTAAACGGTGGAATTATCGATCCGTGCGTCGATACCGTCGCCGTAGGATTGGAATTTAAATTTTTTACATATCATCTGGAATATAATTTTATTTTGGTATTTATTTGTTTTATATATTCTTATTTTAATTAAACTCAAGTTTTAATGAGTCTGCTGTCTAAAAGAGCTGGCCGTCACAACCGTGAACCCTTAAAACATAAACTTTTAAATTTTAGGCCTTTAAAATATGGATCTACCGGAGGATCCTCAAAAAAATACTATCATGGCTAAGAAGCATCCGACAATGGACAGGGCTAAATTTTAAACAGTTAATAAAAATAGTTAAATACAGAGAGAAGTTTGCAATTCTAGTAGCCAACCTCTATTGAGGAGAGGGTACAAAAAAAAAGAAGAATACTAAGGATGTATATATGCCTATCTTTTCAAATAAAATGCAATTCTTATATTCTGTCTTATAGATTTCCTAATCTAATTAAATATTTTCCTGCGAGTAATATATAGTAGAATATATACGATATTGGAGGAGAGAACTAGCAAAACTTAGTTCGGATTTAGGAGTGGCTTGGGTACAAGAGAAGCCTGGTCAGTATACAAGTACTGATACAGAGATGCATAGATATGAATCGAAATGTATGCATCTGTGCAATAGATTTTAAAAAGGCTTTTTAAACAATTAGAAATCTATACAAGTGGCAAAAAGGAAAGCTGAACAGGAACTGTCGGATAAAATAAATATAAAAAGAGGAGTGAGACAAGGCTGTATACCCTCGTCTCTACTTTTAAACTTGTATTCAAAGGAAATATTTAAGGAAACCTTAATAAAGACAACAGAAAAATGAATGGTGTAAACGTGAATAATATTAGATATGCTAGCTAATTGCGGAGAAGACCTTCAAAAGCTAATGTACAAAATAAAACAAACCTGTCATCAGAATGGATTAAAACTCAATGAAAACTAAATATATATTAGCTAAGTAATACAATTATATACATTATGACGGTATAAAAGTCGAAGATGATGTACTAGAAAGAGTAGAGAAACTCAGATATCTCGGCAGTAATATTAATGCTGGGATCCAACCGTGGAAATTAAAAGTTGAATAGAACAAACGCGAGCTGATTTTGTAAAAATGAGGAACCTACTTTGCATCCACAATCTTACTACTGACCTTTGCATTAGAATGATGTATTACTATATCTTTCTAGTGCTGTCGTTAGAATGGAAGCGTAGACTCTAACAGGACTTTTTAACACCACGGTATATATATATATATATATATATATATATATATATATATATATATATATATATATATATATATATATATATATATATATACCGTGGTGTTAAAAAGTCCTGCATCACGTAACCACCTTATAGTTTTTGAGGTTTAACACAAGAGTTTTGTATATTTTCGCTAATTCATTTTAAGTTTGTGCTTGTAATTAGCATTATCGGTATACTTACTAATGTTTTTTTTTAATTACTAGCTCAAAATAATCTGATTAAAGGGATTTCCCATAATCCGAGAAAATTATGAGGTGATTAATTCGTTAAAGTACTATTAAATTGAATCTAAATGACAAATTTGTTATTTGAAACCCTAACAGATTTATTCGCTCTTTGATTTTTGACAAAAAGGTCAAAATGTCATCCCAGACCAAACAAACTAAATTATCGGACGAAAAGCGTTTTGAAATTACCTTTCACCATAAAAACGACAAATCTAGTCGCGAAATAGCATCCCCAGTAAATTGTAATCAATCTACAGTAATTAGAGTCATTAAGAAGTAAGCTTAAAAGGGAAAAATCGACGACAGACCGCGTAGTGGCCGACCAAAGAAAACTTCTGTTCGGGATGACGCTGCGTTAAGGAGAACCAATCTGGCAGACAGAAGCCTTAATTCCACCCAATGGACGAAGCTGTGGTCTGAATCTACAGGTGTAAGCGTGTGCACTTGTACTGTGAGAAAAAGACTGCTTAGTTTTGGACTTAGAGGACGTAAGGCACGGAAAAAACCACTGCTTTCAGAAAAGCAAATATTGCCCAGTTTAAAATGGGCCAAGGAACATCGAATCTGGACAGCAGAGCAGTGGCAGAGGGTACTGTTTAGTGATGAATCCACTTTTAATATTAATAATCATGCTGAAAATGCCTACGTCAGAAGACTTCCTGGTGAAGATTTTTCTCCAAAATGTGTTCTTCCCACAATTAAACATCCAACCTCCGTTATGAGGTTGCATGTCCGCTCGAGGAGTTCGTCGCCTACACGTTGTCCCTGGGATGATGAATGCTACCAAATACATTGAGGAATACAAAAATTTATTTTTCAGGATGATAATGCTCCTTACCATAAAGCAAAATTGGTTAAAGCTTGGATGGAGAGTAATGAAATTGATAGGATGGACTGGCCAGCGCAATCCCCGGACCTCATCGAGAATTTGTGGCAAAGGATATCAAATATCATTTCCAAAAGCAAACCCACAAATAAAACGAAATTAATCGAATCTCTAATCCACGCTTGGAACAACTGTATTTCCATGGAGGAACTGCAAAAATTAATAAATTCCATGCCCAAAAGATGTGTGAATAATAATAAATTCCATGTGATGTACAATATCGTCTTGATGTAAATAGCCTAATTTTTGTAATATTGAATAAAAAATTTTCCGAACTACATTTTTTTTATTAATCAAAATTTCTGCTGTGTTTCCATTTTATAATATTGTGTGTTTAACTGCTTGTTTGATGTAGATAGTAAATGGTTAAAAAATATTGAAGGTAAATGCCTGAAACTTCTATTTTCATGTATTTGGTAAGGTGATGCTGGACTTTTTAACACCACTGTATATATATACACGCAAAGTTCCATTTACAAATTTACGAGAAAGTGGGTGCGGTAAAATTATACAATGGTAATTTGGCGAGTTTTTGAGGAAAACTCAAGTAACTTTTCGTATCTAAGTGAGTTAAAAACTAAAAACTCGATTTTTAAAAGATGTATCACTTTATGAATACATGACATGTAAAATGTAAAAGTACTGATGGAATTACAACTGTTATGTTTATGTTTTTCTACAAAAGATCAAGTTTGGATATTCTTTACTTTTATGTGTGTTGTAAGTTTTACAATGATCAATTTTATTTCTTAATTTATAAATTCATTAACTTTGAGTTAGTTATCATTATTTCTATATTATAGAAATAATGATAACTAACTCAAAGTTAATGAATTTATAAATTAAGAAATAAAATTGATCATTGTAAAACTTACAACACACACAAAAGTAAAGAATATCCAAACTTGATCTTTTGTAGAAAAACATAAACATAACAGTTGTAATTCCATCAGTACTTTTACATTTTACATGTCATGTATTCATAATTAAGTCATATTTTATTACCATATATTATATGGTAATAAAATATGACTTAAAATACCTATATTACTTAACACAAAACATACATATAGAAACAAATTACACCTTTAATTAGTAAACGAGTAATACAAATTCTTGGTTGAATTTAGCTAGGTTGTTGTACATGTACATACTTAATAAAACAGGCATACGGCTTATCGTGCTTCTGAAAAAGTTGTACAGTGCTCCACCAAATTAGCTGAATACTATTTTGACCGATGCATTTCTCAAACAAGATATTATGTAAATTAATATAAAATAAATAAATATATCGTTAATATGTCTACTATTCTTATCAATAAAAAGAAGAAGTGCGATGCATCTAATGAAACATGGAAACATACTAGGATCTGATAATTTTCACTCAGAATGTCTAATACTGACGAAGGAATTAAATAGTTAACAAGAATATTCAATTGTGTTTATGAGACAGATATAACTTGTTTTAAATTAATGCTTATAGTAGCTTTATGTAGAGCTGGTTTTAAAAAAGGTGATAGCTCTAGACAATTTTCAGCTTGAGTTTTAAATACATGAATGTTTTGGTTTGTTTCCGTAATTTTTATTTCTGAGATTCTTAAGCCTGGATCTGACAGAACGTGGAGAAGCGTTCTTCATCGGCGAAGAGAAATAAAAAATACTTATTAGAAAAGGACAAAATCTAAAGATAGGAACGCAATGTGGAATACAGCTTTTTCCCTTAATATTTGTAGTTTACGATTCCTGAAATAGGGCAAAACTGTCTATTTACGTTGAGTGTGCTGTCCCGTCATATGTCAGGAAATCAACACGATTCAAAGAAAGTTGGAAGCTGACGTATGGCACATTACTTACCTCTCCAACACTTTCGACGCGACTAGAGACAGGTACGGTCAGTGTCGTTGTACTTTTACTATCTAGTGGTCTAACGAAGTTGCGTTGGAATTTTTATCATATATAAATTACTCCACTTACTAAAATTTTATACCAGTCGACAAAATTAAACTAAACCTTCAATCTCGATAGGACACGCCTTGTTAGTGTAGTTATCAAAAAGTAAATATTTATTAATTTTACATTTACACTAACATGGGAGTTGTGGCAACGCTGCGGTCAAGCGTATGAAGTGCAATTGGCTTGCTCCTGCATTAAACCCGAAAATCGAGAGGTGCAGAGTGAAATAATTGTGTCAAAGCAGCAATAAGTGTGTGTAAAGTTACAACGCGTATCGCAGTGTGAATAAACCGACAGTAAGTGGCTAATTATTAACAATAATAAGCAAAATCAGTTGTTCCGATACGAACAGTTTTTGTTGCTTAATTTAGCGATAAGAGCAAAAGAACTAATTCGACCTCGGGATTATGACCGGTAGAAAAGCGGCGTTGCCGTAATGCAAAAATAGTAAAGAATTTAAAGAGAACAGAATTATACAATTTATTGTGAAGAAAACTGTAGCTTAATAGAAGACCGATCGATAAAAGCAAGACTTACGACGGGTTGACCGGGGTCTACTTTTTACGCGATTGGGTAGTTGAACTAAGTCAAGATCACGAGCACAATTAGAAAGCAATGAGTAGTGAAGACGAGTGCACCACGGATGAGGGCAAAAGAAGGAAAGGCTCACAAACATTTGGTTTTGGAAAGTGCGCAAAAACTAAAAGATCTCCAGACATAAAAGAGAAAAAAGAAGATAACTCAGGAAAAATAATGGATATGATCCAAGGCTTGCAACGATTTATAGAAGCAGAAATGAAGGAAATAAAACAAGAACAAAAAAAAATGTCTAACAGAAATTCAAGAGCTGAAAAAGGAAAATACGCAAATCAGGAAAGAAAATCAAGAGATCAAGAAAGATCTTATACAAGCAATGGACAGAATTGAAAGACTTGAGAACGAGAAAAGAAGAAATAATGTAGTAATTCAGGGACTACCAATAGAAACAAATAACGTAGAAATAGTGAAGAGCAATATGCAAAGATTTATAAGTACGTACCTGAACATTGAGATTGAAATAGAAAGAGCAATTAAAATAGGAGGAAAGACCTGTTTATTGGAACTAAAAGATAGTAACCAGAAATATACACTTATGAACAATAAAGCCGAACTAAGAAATATTAGAGAACACAAAGTATATATAAATGATGATATGAGCGAACAGCAGAGAATTATTCAAAAGAAATTAGAGCTAAAGCTAAGGAAGAAAAGAGTAAAGGGAATACAGTCCAAATGGGGTTTCAAAAACTTATTATAAATGGAGAAGTATGGACGTGGAACAGGGAGATGAAGGCTCTCAATAAATCCAGAAAGAAATAGCAGACCATCAGCCAAATAGAACTGATCAACATAGAATAACAAACAAGGCGAGAATAAGGTTTAACGATATAATTGAATTGAACAAAAAAGAAAACTGTAGCAAAGAAAATTTAATACAAGATCAAGGTGCAAATAGACTACAAACGTACATAAAAATGGCTACGTGGAACGTCAGAAGCCTCAATGGAAAAGAGAAAGAATTAATAGATAAATTTGACAAAGCACAATTAGATTTTTTGGCAATCACGGAAACTAAGAAGAAAGGTCAAGGAATGGATGAATTGGATAAAGAACATGTATTTTTGTACAGTGGAGTCAGTACCGATAGTAGAGCGGCAGAAGGTGTAGGATGCCTAATGAGAGCAAGCTATATGTCATATGTTAAAAATTGGAAATTTATATCACAAAGAAATTTAAAGATAGAGATAACACTAGATAATTCAGAAATAACAACTATATTAGTCACATATGGCCTTAATGATGACGAACCATTGAAAGTTAAAGAAGAATATTGGGAAGAGCTCAATGATGCTATAGAAAATGTAAAAGGTAGAATAGTCATTCTAGGCGATATGAATAGCAGAGTTGGTAAAAGAGACGATGATAACATAGATATTTTGGGTATGCAGGGGGAAGATACAAGAAACGATAATGGAAGAAGGATGATAGACTTTTGCATGGAGAATAATTTGATTATCACCAACACATTTTTTGAACACAAGGATATACACAAGTTCACGAGAGAAGTCAGGAGCAGAAATGAAAAATCAATTCTAGATTATGTTCTCATTAATAGAGAATTTAGGAAAGCGGTCACTGATGTCAGAGTTAAAAGAGGTCCGGAAATCTATAGTGACCACTATCTGGTAATGGCAAAGATAAGATTACCTCAAAAAAACCCTAAAACCACTAAACAAAGAACGAAAAATAATAAAGTGAACGAGAATATTAAAAACTATAAACTAAATGACCAAAAAGTCGCGGCCATGTTCAAAAGTAAAATAGAAGAAAAACTAGCCAAATTAACTAATGCACATAGTACTGACAACTTACAGGAAACTTGGAAACAATTTAAAGAAACCATCGTGACGACAGCCAAAGAAACGTGTGGAATAAACCATGTAAACAGAAATAAGAAGCAAACACGATGGTGGGACGATGAATTAAAAGCCCAAATAAAATATAAAAAACAGAAATGGAAAATATACTTAAACAAGAAAACAGAAAATAGTTACGAAGAATATAAACGACAAAGAAAGGTGGTGAAAGAAATGGTACTGACGAAGAAAAAAAAAAGCCTGGGATGAGTTTGGAATGAAGATGGAGGCAGATAGTCGGGGTAACCAAAAATTGTTTTACAAGGCACTAAAGACGCTAAGAAAAGGTAAAGAAACAACGATGAAACAGGTGAAACGTAAAGACGGCACACTGATTATCAGACCAAATGAGATTATGGAAAGATGGAGACAATACTTCAGCGAACTCCTATCACCAAGACAACCGAAAGAGGAAACTGTAATGATAGAAGTAGAAGGAGAACATGGACAAGAAAATTATATTCAAATAGAAGAAGTCAAAGAAGCAATTATTAATACAAAGAGAGGTAAATCAGCTGGTCATGACAAAATCACTGCTGAAATGTTAAAGACAATGGGACCGAAAGGAGTTGAATTTTTAACCAAAATTATGAACATGGCTTGGAACCGATGTACAGTCCTCGAAGATTGGAGAATTGGCATAATACTACCAATCTTTAAGAAAGGAGACCCAAGTTCTTGTGAAAATTATAGAGGAATTAATCTACTCAGTATCGTCTCCAAAATATATGAAAGCATCCTAGAAAAGAAATTAAGACACATCGTTGAACCATATCTGGATGAAGTACAAAGTGGGTTTAGGAAGGGACACAGTACGCAAGACCATATATTTACGTTGAAACAAATAATTGAGAAAGCTAGAATAAAGAACACAGACATATATATGGCATTTCTAGATATAGAGAAAATCATTTGACAGAGTGTCCCAAGAAGCAGTTTGGAAAAGTCTGCAAAATAGAAATATTGACCATCAACTAACAGGTGCTATCAAAAGTTTGTATCAAAATAACAAGAGTTATGTACGTAAGGATAACTTGGAATCAGAGATGTTTGCAATAAACGAGGGTCTAAGACAAGGAGGTGTTATGAGCCCCACACTGTTCATATTGATTATTGACGACATAATTAAGGAAACAAAAGCAAGTATACACAAAGTACATATCGGATATAGTAAACTACGACCGGTTGATATAGCTGAGTGTGCATTCGCAGATGATCTCATGTTATGCGCTTCCAACGAGAGGGACCTCCAGAAAAATATAGATAGATGGAATAATGAGCTGGCAATTAGAAACATGAAGATTAATGTTAAGAAAACCAAGGTGATACTAATAGCGAAAACTAACCGAAATGTTAACATAGAAATTAACCAACAACTCATAGAACAAGTAGATGCATTCAAATACCTAGGGGTTACAATAGACAGAGAAGGTACCATGCAGAATGAAATAACAGAAAGAATAAGTAGTGCTTCAAAAGTGTACCATAATCTTAGTAGAGCATTCATAGGTAAACCTGAAATCAGCAGAAGAACCAAAATGACAGTTTATAAGACAGTATTCCGACCAATCTTGATATATGGAAGCGAGAGCTGGGTTTTAACAAAGCAATTAAAAAGCAAGATACAAGCCATTGATATGAAATATTTAAGACGAGTCAAAGGAATAACACGACGAGACAAAATAAGAAATGAAGATGTTAGAGAAGAACTGGGCATAGAATCTGTACTACACGCTATTGAAACACAACAAATAAAATGGTTTGGTCATCTATGCCGAATGAGCGACAACCGACCCGTTAAGCAAGTCTGGAAGGCTAAAGTGAAAAAGTTTAAAACCAGAGGCAGACCAAGGAAAACCTGGGATGACGAAGTAGGGCAGATTTTGAAAAGTAGGGGAATGGAATGGTCAGAAGCTCACAATAAGGCAAAAAATTTTTGCCTTATTGTGAGCAAATGGATTTTCATTGGATTTGAGATGTAATGTATATCTGTAACCTGTATTTGTATTTGTTTTTACCTCACACCTTAGGGTAGAGAGGTGTTCGATTATATAAATATATATATATATATATATATATATATATATATATATATATATATATATATATATATATATATATATATACACTAACATGGGATGCCAACCGTGTTTTCTTTTCTTTTCAATATTAAGTATTTTCTTTTCCTTTTTACCGACGTGAATCAAGCGAAGAGCGCATTTCCACGTTCTGTGAGATGCTGATTTTATATTTGAAATTAATTCAGCTTACTTGTTGACATGTAGTGAGGTTTTTCGCGACTAAATGCTATTTTGATTCTTTAATTATTATGGATTTTATTGGACAACAATGTAACAAAATTATATAATTATAATTAAAAAAAAATTTTAAAAACAATTTAATTTATGTTCATTTTTAGTTTACATGTAGGTATATGCTTTAATTACTCTTGATTGATAGCCTATTAAATATATTGCACTTAGGTAAAAGAAATAAGAATAAGACTTACTCAAAATCTATTTAATGCTAGCACCAATGACCGGTTTCACAACTAAAAAAACTAGCTTTTTTGCCAGTTCCTCTCCTAGAAGTGATTGTACCACTAAGTGCCCCCTTTTAAATTAAATATCTGTTTTGTCTTTTTGAATGTGTTGTGTTTGTCCCTAAGGGTCTTTAAGTGTTTTTAATTTTTAATTTAAATATATTTTCATTTAAATATATTTTATTCATTTATTATCATATAGCTGTCTATTTTTAATAAATGATTCAACAAATTAACACACATTTCCAAAATATACCTATTGAATAAATGTAAATAACTTTTAAATAATATAACACATCACATTCTTTTCAACAAACAATTACACAATACCTACTTACTAGTTTATATGTTAGTATCTCTCTCCTCAAGAACTTCCTCTCTAATTGTCAAACAGTTACAATAAAACCGATGATCACCCATCACCAGCTAATCCAGGATAGTTTGAACTGTTTTTTAAATCACTAAATAATAATTCTTGTACTGTCATCATTTAATTTACCATGTACCGTAAATTGTAGTATGCGAAACCGGTCGTTGGTAGTAGAATTAAATAGATTGTAAGTAAGTCTTATTCTTCATAACATTTTAAGTTGATTAAACATATTTTTTAACTCAAGTTTTTTCATAATATTATTACAAAATAAAAAATAATATGATGAGCATACTTACCTTTTGTTAAACATTTTTAAATATTTGGAATTCCTTGGAAAAGCAAGTCCGTATCCGGTCATTGCGTACCAAGAACCAACAGTCAGCAACCTACAATCTTCATCTTGAGAAGCTAAGTAATCCAACACTGTTCCATCGTAAATAAAAGCGTCAACTTCACCGCTAAGAACATCAGCTACACCCTGTATAACATTGGATCGTTGGTAGGGTTGCATATACGCATGCATTTCTTTAAAATATTTAGCTATAGTTGAGTCGGTATGGGACCATGGAATTGTTCCAAATTTTATCATAGGTTTGTGAGAGGTAGGTCTACAAAGGCGGTGATCATCAACACCTAAAGAAAACAAAAATAAATAATTTTTATTAATAAAATCTTACATATATGTCTATAAAAATTGTATAATGTAATGTGCTAATTATTAAAATGCTGTTAAATCTCCTATACCTATCGCCCTAACAAGCGATCATCTTTTTACAAGAATTGTTTTTATGTTTGTTGTAAAAACAATAAGTTGTATTATATTAGTTTATTTTTCGTTTTCACAAATATTTGTCTCATAAATGCGTTATAAGGTCGTTGGGTTATAACCACTGATGCCTCCCTAACGGCTTTTTTAGGTAAAAATTGGTTCCAGCAAAAATAATCGCAGATGTGATTTGTATTCTCAAGTTGCTAGCCGAATGTGCGGCTGTGGGCGGTACTCAGTAGTCTCGATACGCTATCTCAAACATGCAGTGAAAAGTGCAATAGTTTTCGCTATATTTCGCTATATTTTTCGGTATAAATAATGAACAATGCGGTAAAGCAAACTCTTTAATTAATAATAGTTGGTTTGTAAATATTCTCTAGTTATTAAATGCGTAGCATCGATCGATTACGCTTTATTTTTCTCTAACTGTAACCTGATAAAACCACATAAGGCATCATCGCCGTCAAGTCTGCTTAGGTATATCGAAGGAATATCTCTAACAGTCCATGGTCCTAAAATAATTGGTACTGTACCCGCTAGGGAAATGAATTTAATAAGCTTTCCCCCAACAATTCGTAGAGATTACCGCAAAGTTCCATAATTGTTTTTGGTCCTTACCTCGACGGATATTGTGTTTTTGTTTCGGGTTGTTTGTACTTTACTCTCAGTTTCGCAGATTTATATGAATGTGGTTAAAAGACTCTAGAAAAGACATGTGTCGCGATACACTCTAAAACAAAAGGACAGAAGTGAAGTTTTTCTGGTGTTTGTGCCTGTTACTGTAAACTACAGGACGAATTGGGTGAGATTTTTCCATATTAGAACTTCGCTTATGTACAGGGTGAACCACTTTACCCAAAGACTATCTCTAATATCTATATCTAAATTTTATGTGTAGACATTTACCGGGTGTGCGAAAAATTTTATTGCAAAATAAACTCTTAGTGTGATTTAAGACTTTTACCGCGTTTTTTGCAATAACAGTAAACCACAACATTTGCAGTACCTACTTATATTAATGAGTAAATGGACTTCAAAGAATCTGCAATTTTCAAATGGGGCGAAAATTGTTACAACAATGCGGTTATAAACGATTTTACTTTATATCAATAAATCTGTAAATAAACTATGTTTAAAAAAAAGGAGCAGTAGTTTATTCTAATTTTATGCTTACTATGGCAGATATTGGGAAAAATCGTGAGTAATAATATTAGGAATTGCTAAGTAAAACTACAGCATCTACGGATGTTATGTTTTTGTGGTGTTTTTTTCTTAGCATAATGTTAAAGAAAATATAATTAAACAACAAAACAAGTTTTTGAATAATTTATTAATATATTTAATATTATGTATTTAATAAAAAAAACCACATTTATTAGACCGGATAAATCCTAACAATCAAAATTTAATACAAAAGAGAAAAAATTAAATATAGAAAGAAATTATCTTATTAATCCTTATCTTCCTCAAGATTTTGTCAAAATTGTAATCTATTTGAAGGCATTATGGTTTTGAGATTTTGAGTAAGGGTTTCTTTTTTATTTTTTGATACTCCACATGGAGATGTAAATGCCTGAACGCTGGGAAGTTTTTTATTTAAAACTTTATTTTGAAGAAAATTCATTCCAAACATACTATCGGAGTTAGTTGTTAACTTGTACTTTAGAGAAAATGATCCCCTGTTGGCAACAATTTCTCCTTTTTCGCCAAGTAAGGACGAGGCTCTATTTTTTTAATTTTTGCTTGTGACGCGAAATCTTGCTACTTAAAAAAACCTGTATACTGCATTGTTTTTATTGTAACCTTTTTTGAATTTGCATTTCCAACAGCTGTCACAAAATCTTTAAAATCGTAGGTTTTCTTTTATTTTTTTTAAAGATAGTTTCACCTGATAGTGGAAGCTCATCGGCGGACATGAAGGTGTATCCTGGTTCGAAAAATATAGCGCCAGAATTTACAATATATACAAGGAAATATAAAAAACTCCAATTTTTGTTTTGACAGGAGCAGTTATCAACCGAAAGGACAAATGTTCTATATACCTGTAATGTAAAAAGAAAGCATTGTATGAGCTAATTATTTCTTCTTTTCTCGCTCCAGTAATGCCGTCATACCATAGGCAAGAAAAAATTTTTTGTTTTTTTTTCTTTACCCAGGTGTACAAAGCTTTCATTAAATGTCGATATTCTTTGGGTAAATATTGCTTTCTTAAACATATCGATTCTTAGTAACATTATGATTTTTTGTAAGTCAACATAGACTTTAAGGGTCGTTGATGTATCTGGTTCATTTGTATCCAAACGGTATAACTCTCTTGAATCTCTGGCACGTTGAATGTGTTCTTTCTAGCTATCATATTCACTATGATATCATCACATTCAGGTTCTCCGAATTATGCTCTTTATTGTGTAGTTGGAATACTTCACACAGTTCGCACTCTTCATGGCCCAAATTTGGGAAAGATATGTTTTTATTTTTAAGATGCTTTCAGTAAACCTCATACGAGCATTAATTAGGAGGGTAGGTTGCTAAATAATCCTTGTGTATGACCTGTATGGTTAAACCACTGGGCAGGTATCTACGATACAGGGCGTGTTCACGCCTGTAATGGGATATACTGGGATTAAAACTTTCTATATGTATATCAAGGTTTAGAGTGGATATTTCGCTTTTACAAGCCGCCTTCATACGTCCATCTTTTTTAGAGCAGATAGGAGTTGACGATTGAAACACATTTTGTCTGACAAATGCTTTCGCTAATCGTACCAATTACGTAGCAAAAACACCGCGATTGTGTATTGCTTAGAATAAACACAGTAACTGCAGGCTCCGTCAAGTATTTGCGGGGTTTTACCTAAGTAATGTTGTAGATGCGGAGTATTTCCATAGTTCCACGCATGTTTTCGTAGATGCTAGGTTTAGTATTTCTTTCAGAATATATATTTAGGATTGTTAGTACTGTAATTTTCTTAAATATCCATGTAATATAAACTCTCTAGATCTAATTTTCGCGTCCAACTAAATTTTCGTAATTTTTGCATATGCGGTGTTTTTCCTAAGGACGGCAGTGTACATGTTATTATATAATATAAACATTATTGACTCTATTCTAGTCGTGTGCTATACATGTTATTATATATTACAAACATTATTGACTATATTTTCGCCGTGTGCTATACATGTTTTTATTGTAACATAAACATTACTTACTCTATTCTCGCCGTGTGATACAGGTATTATTAAATTATATAAACATTCATTTCTCCAAATAATTTGGTGTTAGTAGGTGAGTAGCACTTGTTTAAGTTGAAATGGGAGATCTCAAGAAGAAGGGGAAGTCACTGAAGACCAAAATTACCAGAATAGCAAACTGGCTGCTAGAAAACGCAGATGCAGAAACTGACGATCTCCAGTTTCAATTCAGATATACCGAAATGAAAACATGTTATCTCAAGTATGAAGAGGTGATGAATCAGATTAAAGAAATTGATGAAACGGATTCCGAAACGGAAGACAGGATGCGCATGGAAAAAAAAATACTTTTCTACTCTAGCTAGACTACAGCATAAGATGGAAGTTTTAAAATTACCCACCCACTCGCTTAGTTCAAACGCTACTCCGCCAACTGTAGCCAATAATGTAAAGCTAAATAATGGGCAAAAATTTATATATCTCAAATCTTTCTTTCAAAATGAACCTTTACACTTAATTGAAAACATAGATGTTATAGAAGAAAAATTTCGGATCGCTTTGGACACGCTCAAGAATCGATATGAAAATAAATCGCGTGTGATTAGTTTACATAAACGAAAATTGTTAAAGGCTCCATCTTTAGCTAAAAGTAAAGCAAAATCATTACGAGAATTTTTATCTCTATGTAAACAAACTTTACTTGCTTTTAAAACTATGTCTATACCTACCGAACACTTCTTCTTCTTAAAGTGCCCTCTCCTCAATGGAGGTTGGCTACTACAATTTTAAACTCTTCTCTATCTTCAGCTGTTCAAAATTTAGCCCTGTCCATTGTCGGATGTTTCTGAGCCACGATAGTCTTTTTCTTCCTAGGTCTCTCTTTCCCTCGATTTTTCCTTTCACTATAAGTTGGGCATATTGGTACTTATTATTTCTCAGTATGTGGCCTAGGTATTATGTTTTTCTAACTTTTACTGTGTTAAAAAGTTCTCTTTCCTTGCCTATTCTATGCAGCACTTCTTCGTTTGAGGTATGCGATGATACCGAACACTGGGATTTACTAATGATCAAAGTATTTTTACAAAAATTAAATTTCGTGACGCACAAGTCATTTGAGTATAAAATAGGTTCAAAGGCTTTACCTACTCACTCACAGATTTTTTTAGTTTTCTTGAGAAAAAAGTGATATACAAGAAAATTAAACGTTTCTAATAATGAGAAAAAATTTAATAAACCTCAATCAAAAACATTCCTTGTTTTCATCAGTTGACTTACAAACAAACTCTTTTTCGGATAGTAGTTGTATATGTTGTAAAAGTAGTTCGCATAAAATTTATCAGTGTAATGATTTTAAATTCCTCTCTTTACAGGAAAGATTTAATTTTGTATAAGGTAAGAAACTTTGTTGGAATTGTTTGGGTAATAAACATTAATGCTGTAAGGGAGTAAGATTGGACAAAAAGTGACAAAAAAGATAAAAGTGACCAAAGGACTTCGCCAAGGCTGCTGCATTGCACCTACACTCTTTAAGATTTATTTGGAGGGGGTTTTGGATATTTGGAAAAGAAAATGTTGACCTATGGGTGTTAAAATTGAAGACTATACACTGTACAGCTTGCATTTTGCTGATGACCAAGTAATACTTGCAGAAGATCAAGATAATATCCACTACATGTTACGAAAAATAGATGAAGAATATACTAAGTGGGGCTTATCAATTAATCCATCAAAAACAGAGTACGTAGTAGTGGGAGGTGAAGGAAAGCACTTAGAACTAGGAAGCAAATAAATTCAAAATACTGATAGCTATAAATATCTCGACGTAAACATTACAAACAATGGTCGGACTACAAAAGAAATAGCTACTAGAATTAGTCAAGGAAATTCAGCAATACGTCAACTAAATAGTATACTTTGGAATAACCACATCACCCGAAACACAAAAATTAGGATATACAAAAGTATCATAGAAAGCATTGCTACATATGGTTCAGAGCTTTGGGTAATAAATAAAAATGACGCATCCAAAATAAAAGCAATGGAAATGAATTATTGGGGAAGATGTTGCGAACTCACTAGAAGAGATAGAGTAAGGAATACTGAAATCAGAGAGCGTATGGGCATAGACATTGACGTCCTGGAAACTATAGAATGCAAAAGGCTGAAATGGTATACCCATGTAGAAAGGATAAATGATCAACTATGGCCAAAGAGAATGTTACAGTGGATCCCCACCAACCGCAGGAAAAAGGGAAGACCAAGAAAATCGTGGAGACAAGAAGTAAAAGGTGCAATGAAAGATAGGGGTCTACAAGTAGATGACTGGAACGATCGCAAGCGTTGGAAGCTAGGTTGCGAGAAACGGCGGCAGCTGTAATAAACTCGTTATATATATATATATATATATATATATATATATATATATATATATATATATATATATATATATATATATATATATATATGTATATATATATATATATATATATACACACACATTTTTTTTTCTCAAGACTGCAACTCTTCACGCTCATGTAGTATATGTAAGAAAAGACATCACTCACTCTTGCATAGTACCTCTAAAAAGTTTCTTTTTGTGTAGGAACACAAATAGGCAATCTTTCCCGATTGATCGCAATGCTAAAGCTCTCAAACATTCTCAAGGTTCTTCCAGTTGTGTCGCTTGCATATCTACTCCGCCTTTTTAAAATGGTCATACCCAAAATAAAACCCGTTTGGTCATATGGTTCGCAGCAAAGATTTCAATCTAAAATTCTAAGAACAATCGCTAATGTCCCTTGGTATATCCAGAATGACGCCTTACATAGAGATCTGCAGGTACTAACAGTCTCTGAAGAGTGTACAAGAATTTCTGAACAATATTAAATCAGGTTGCGCGTGCATCCTAACACTCTGATATACAATCTTCTCCACAACCAACAAGCGATGAGATTAAAGCGATATGATCCCTTGGACCTACCAAACCGTTAGTGATAGTGCCTACACTAGTGTGGAAGCTACGCCTTCAACAACGCCGAAAGATTGTGATCTGTGCCATTTTTAGTATTCGGGTTCGCGTATCTGTGCACATCTGTGCATATGTGCGCATCCCACCTGTAAACAAGCCAATATTTGTGTTCTGATGCTTTGGTCACTGGACCTGACATCTCTCTAACATTGTAAAGACAAACAATTCACTTATTGTGAAACAGATTGTAAAAATTCTTATTATTGGCAGTTTCTACATATATATATATATATATATATATATATATATATATATATATATATATATATATATATATATATATATATATATATATATATATATATATATATATCTATATACACTCAGGTGCAAAAAAATCGATCCATTCCTCATTTCTTATTTATTTGAAGTTATATAATTTTAGAGACATTAAATTACGTATGTAAATTTAGGTGTACCCTCGTATACGAGAAATAAAATATTATTTTGAATATTGCTTTTTATATTTCTTAAAACAAATTGGTATTTCAGGTTTTTGTCAAAAAGGGTCTGAAGCAAGTAGATATTTATTGAATGTTGTTTTTAATTCAACAACCATACTAGTGTAGTGATTTTATTTTTAAAACGTTTTATATATTTATTTAATTATCCTTCCTAAATGTCTCTAACTCCGACAGATGCTGCAAGGGCGGTGACTTTAGTTCAAGATGGCCGTAGCCAATATTATGCAGCTGAAATGTTGGGTGTTAGTCGATCTTCGGTTCAAAGAGCAGTTCGGCGTTTTAGCGACACCGGTAACTTCACAAGAAGACCAGGATCAGGTCGTAGAAGGGTAACATGCGAAAAAGATAATCGATTTCTGGTCTCATCATGTTTGAGAAATCGTCATCTAACTTCAGTTGAACTGGCAAATCGTCTGAGCGAAGTGAGAAATGTGGATGTAAGTAGATGGACAGTTCGTCGACGACTTGTAGAAGGTAATTTATTATCCAGAAGGCCAGCCCTATCTCCAATACTATCCATAGAATATCGCAAAGCTCGCCTTGCTTTTGCAAGAGAACATGAAAACTGGAGTGATGCAGATTGGAGCAATGTATTGTTCTCACATGAGTCCAGATTTTGTCTAAGGTCACCAGACGGCCAAGAAAGGGTTTGGAGAAGACACGGAGAGCGATATTTTTAATGTAATATTGCAGAAAGAATAAGTTATTGGGGGACTCCGTTACGGTTTGGGCTGGTATCAGTTTAGAAGCCCATACTGATTTCGTTATTGTAGATAGAGGTTCTATGAGTGCTGCAAGATACATAACAAGTATTTTAGATCAGCATGTGGTACCTTTTGTTCCTTTCATTGGACCTAATTTTATTTTTATGGACGACAACGCGCGTCCTCACCGTGCTAGAATCGTCAACCAATATATAGGGGAGGTATGAAGTGTCCGTATGAACTGGCCAACTTGCAGTCCCGATCTCAATCCCATAGAACGTCTATGGGATATGATGGGAAGACGTCTTCAAAAACGAGTACCCCGTCCAAACAACTTGGCTGAACTTACAACGGCTCTTCAAGAAATATGGGACCAATTGGATCAATTTAATATCCAGAGGTTAATTACCTCAATGCCTAGACGTGTACAGGCTGTTATAAGGGCCCAAGGGGGAAACACTAGATATTAATTTATTATCAATGTTTTTCTTAATTTCAGAAAGTTTTGAATATTCTTGTATTTTTGAGTTTTGGCGTATGTCTCTATAAATAAATGATTTTTTTGATAATCTGTAAAAATTATTTTAATCTAACATATACTTTTACATATATACCTGATTTAAAACTAATATCTTCAAACGTTTTCTTTTTTCAGCAAATAATACCCATGGATCGATTTTTTTGCACCTGAGTGTATATATACATATATATATATATATATATATATATATATATATATATATATATATATATATATATATATATATATATATATATATATATATATATACTAGCCAATTTGCTATAAGTTATTTAATACGGTAATTATTTTCAATTTTCATATGACAAGGAAATAGTTTAACACACCTGCAGTGGCTAATACAAGGTACTTTTTCTACTTTTTTTGGCCTAATTTTTATCCACCTTTTTGGGTGAAGAATTCTGCAGCACGTGGTCAACCATCAACACCCGTGGCCAAGACAACATCTAAAGCCATACTTAAGTAGCATTTTAAAATCTTTATGTAAAGCTTATAGGCAAGATTTGATTTATGATTTTGTTCGATTTTAGTTTAATATTAAAATTTTCAAATTTTATAGTTATTTATGTACAATAAATATGATTAATTAATATCTTAGCTTACTTGTGTTAGCCAAACTCATTTTTTATACCTATTTACTTCTAAGATAACAAGTTTTTACACTTGAGAGACTGAGCTAAACGAGGCCTAACAATTGGCTCCCAAAAAAGTTGTGTTTTATTGTTCTGCATTGACTCCCAACTTTCGGGGGTAGTTATATTGTTACCAATTGACACCCTCCGTTTTTGTTGGGTCGTTCAATGGTTACACATTGGCGCCCAATGCCTAAAACCTAGACCTTAAAGGTTATAAAGTACAACATCAAAACAACATTCAAAATATCTAACACACAGATCTATGGTGTCCAAAACCAAACAAAATAACATACAAGTAAGATCATAGAACGACATCTATAAAATACTCTGTGAATGCAACAATTTCCATGTAGAAGAAACCGCAAGACCCATAAGTGTCAGGATAAACGAGCATGAAATATACATCAACAACAGAGACTTCGACAAACCTCAGATATGCAAACATGTCTGGGATAACGATCACAGAGTACAATATAAAGATGCATCAATAAACAAAAAAGAAATAGACATGAAAAAGAAAAGAAGTAGCATTCATCCTCCTTGATGAAAAAAAAAATGTGTAACAAATTCATCACCAGAGAGTAGCAGGCTATGGTTGCCAATACTCAAAGAAGAAGCCAATAAGAACATGCAGACAATAGCGGATTAAAGAAAGTCGCAGAGATCATTTATAACTAAAGACAATATGTATGCAACACACAATATACAAACATATTATCTACGTTAAATATACTTTACAAACAAATAAAACAATAAAATACACACAAGAGTTAGAATTTGATATTCCGAGAATAAAAATGTCACCCTCAGATTTTTTGTCTACCAAAAGGTTATTGCCTATAAAATCGAAGCCAGGTGGGTCAACCATCACTTTTTAAAAATATAATTTACAAACAACAACTTACATACACTCGCGATCATAAAATCCGGGTCACCTTGAAAATCACCGATATTTCATTTTTAACGAGTTTTATCGTAAATAATAAGAACACAAATACAAACTAATGCATGTTTCTGAGATTTGTTGCGGTTTCCTTTGTAACAAAGAATTCCAATAGTGCAAATTTCGCGGTAAAGTGCACACTTCCCAAAATGAACGCTCCCTGTAACTCCGCTTGTTTTAAATGTCTCGTTTATGCTTCGACTTTTTGTTCAAATGCAACGGACAAACGTTTATTATTGCCACCATTAGTGTTTATTAGTGCCATTATTAGTGTTTATTTTTTGACCAAAATGCCTTTGACTGTTGAAACGGCACAAATTGTTGCACTTGTGGAAGACGGTCACACTCAACGGCAAGTCGCAAGAACTGTTGGCGTAAGCCTTTCTACGGTTCAACGAGTGCTTCAACGCTTTCAGTAGGCAAGTTTGCTAACCAGGCGACCTGGCTCTGGACGAAGAACAACGACCACGGCACTAGATGACCGTTTCCTTGTGTTTCAGTCTTTACGAAACCGGACCTCAACAGCGGTTATGCATCAAAATCGTCTAGAGGAAGTACGAAATCGCAATTTTAGTATTGCAACAGTCAGAAGAAGACTTCTTCTCTAATATAAGCTTTTTATAATTTCAGTAGTTAATTTACTTTGTACCGTTTGACCTGAAGATGCTTTGCAAAGTGTAGAAAGCGAAACCGGTCGTTTTGGTAGTAAAATTAAATTGATTGTAAGTCTTATTTTATTTCTTTTACCTATTTGAAATGGACTCACACAAGCAACACATTCACGATTTAAATGAAAAATGTAAAACAACGATTTCTTCTTCTCCTGGCTTTCACTTAAGAAACATACCAAAAGAAATGACGACGACCTAATGTTTTTATTGCGGACTAATGCAATAAAAAAAGTTACACTAGTTTTTATAATAGCCTACCTTTTGTATAATAAAATAACAATAGAAAATTTGACAGTGTTTTTTATTGAAATATTAAGCGACACCAAATAAGTATCTTTTAATAAAATCTGTTGCTGCAATAGTAACAAATCTTCATATAAAATCAAATTACTGAAAGTTTTCAAAATAACAAAAATTTAATACATAAAAGTTTTATTCTTTAACCATAGAACTATTATCTCAATGAGATAACAAAATTGGTTATTTAAACAATATGAATGGCTTATTTCAGAAAATTTTAAATGAGAACTTTTAAACTCGATTTTCTCTAAAATGTTTAATTTTGAGTTATGCCACTATTGTCACCAATGTGCGATATTATGTTGTAATAATTGCACTTTGTTTCGGAAGTTCTTATTGTTTATTCTATAGCGATATTAAATAATAAGGTTGACAATGAGTCACCTTGTCTTACTCCAGTTTATTTATGTATTATTGGAGAGCCATATCCGTTATGATTACTGATGTCGATGTGTCTATTGTCATTTTCGTTATCTCGTTAAATTTCATCCCGATATCTTGATTAAAAATGTTCTTATTAAATTATCGAATGCTTGCTTGAAATCTATGCATAAGTCGATTTCATATTCATACAATTTCCCAATTGACTGTGTGATTATCTCTACAGCGTCTATTGTTGAGCTTTCTGCTTTAAATCTCTGCTGGTAATCTCCTATTTTAGTGTATACAAAAATTTTTTTGGCTTTGTATATTATTTTTCTAATAAGAAACGCAATGAGCACTATGTAAAATAAAAATGTGAAGACGGAATAGTATTACAAATGGTAAAGTATGGCGGACAACGCAGCATAAAAATGTTAAAAATCATTTTTAATAAATGTATAGAGATAACAATAAAACACTAAAAACTTTGTTCTCAAAATTTCCACAATATTTATTATAAAATCTTAACACTACAGCTGTTTCGGCTGATTGCCTTTCTCAAGTGATCTATTTTTGGCATGCGTTTACACTTTATAGTCTTTAATGAAATAGCTTGAGGAAGGGAAAACTGTTTGTCTCAAGTTGGTCATTCAGAATTATATCTGTGTTTATGAATTTGTTAATTTCCATAGATTCCAACAAGGATAGCTTAAGGCCTTTATTTTGAATGTGAAGAATTTGAAATTGTCATTAAAAGAATGATTATGATCTAGAAGGTGAAGTGCATATGTACAATCTGTTTTTCTATTATTGAAAGCCCTTTTATGTACTGCTATTCGTTTACTAAAATTTCTACCAGTTTGACCGTTGTAACTTTTTGGGCAGTCGCCACATTTAAGTTTGTATACACCACTGTGTAAATGCTTTTTATTTTGGCTCTTGTTGTTTTTAATATATTTGCCTAAGTTGTTATAAAGCTGGTGTTATTCCTTTCTTTTTATGTGTTTGGCTATTTTTGTTGATATTTTGCCTGTATATGTAATCGAGCAGAAGGTACTGGGTTTTTTCTCTGGTGGTGGAAATACTAATTTCAGTGTTTTTTTGTGTAGTTTTTATTCAAAATTGTATTTACTGTTTGTTCGTTGTATTTATATATTTATAAAACTATTTACATATTTATATATTTATAAAAATTTAGAAAACTATAGACTGAACTATAGACCGTAACAAACAAACTGGATAGTTATCAGCCTCGGGAGCAGGCAGGATTTAGAAGAGGTTACAGCACCATAGATCATGATTACAAGTAATAAGAACACTAATTGAAAAATCAAACGAGTACAGTATAACACTCTGGATAGCTTTGGTAGATTACAACAAGGCATTTGACTACATAGAAATTTGGGTCATCTTTAACGCTTTAAGCAACGTTATATATATATATATATATATATATATATATATATATATATGACAATGCTACATCGCAAGTAAAAACAGAAGAAAAAATAGAAAAAATAAAACTACAGAGAGGGGTTAAAAAAGGAGATTCTATCTCGCCGTAAATATAAAGCTATTCAGTAAATAGCTTTACTTTAGCTCTAGAAGATATGTTCCGAACTTTAAAATGCTGAAATAAAGGAGACAGCGAAAACCTGAATCACCTATGATTTGCTGATGATGTTGCGTTAATAGCAAAAGACAAAGATGAATTGCAGGAAATTCTGTTAGACCTGAAGACAAAATCAAAAGAAATATTACGATTTTGTCTTTAGGTCTTAAAATATTACGATTTAAGCCAACTTGCTTTAATAAAATGTTGATATTAAGAAAGATACAGGGTGTTAAAATGGAAATATAAAATTTTATTTTTCGCTATAACTTATTTTTGGCCAAAAATTTACAGTTGAATGCTTTTGAGTAGGATAAATTATAATTTTATACATACTTTAATGTGACTAATAGAGTAACTAAAATATTAAAGATACATTATTTTTAAAAAGAAAAGGTATACTTGTTAGTAACCTGAAAATTCAACCGTTTTTGAGATAATCGCATAAGTCAGCTGCGTAATAATTCTTAGATTGATATTTGTGCGGTAAAGCACTGAATACCTGTAGATAAGCATAATTCATAGTTTATTCTTATTAAAACAACTCAAAGATGATAATGTAACATCAGAAAATGCTTTGTTATGGGTGCTAAATATCTTATTGAAGAAAAGATTCTTCATCTTCTTCTTTAGGTGCCGTGTCCGTATTCAGACGTAGACCGTCATCATGTTTACAATTTCCCTTTTCTATCGCTTCTTAAGTTTCTGTAATGGCGTTTTATTACTTTTTCTCTATTGTAAAATGCTGAAAACCCAAAATATGTGTTTTGTGCAAGATGGTACACCACCACATTCTAGAGGGAAGGCAGTTGAACATACTTAAATAAAACTTTTCTGAACGTTGAATTTGTCGTGGTAGTCATATTCCTTGACAAAGTGGTGAGATATTGATATAATTATTTAATTCATAAAAAATCTGAAAAGAATACTTATTATTCATTACGGAAATTGTTTATTCATTTTTATTAGGACAAATAGAAACTAGAGCACATGTATTGAATAACACATATGTGTCTTGTTTCACAATACTTTTGCTACAAATCTAACCTTAAAGACTCAGCATTTTTACAAAAACATCATCGTTGGCCTAATAACCGATATTGTTATAAATATAGTAAACACACAGGCAATTTAGTTCAGCATAATATTAGTTCGTTAGTAAATCATAATAGTTTATTTGTTCGAAATGTAATTATAGTTACTCGTAAGCTGTAACGTAATCATATAAATAAGTCATCGATAGGTTATTCCGTGTGTGTATATAAGTAACCAATGAACGAGATACGTCACAACTATGTGAAGAAATAAATACTGCAGCAGTTTCTTTAGGACCAATTTAGGATGCTATTTAATATGAGACGATCTTTTATGGAATATATTGACAAATGAATTAAAGAAAATGGTGGTCATATCGAACACTTACTTTGACAAAAAGTTATGATATTTAGTTTAACTATTTCTTAATTTGCTTTGTACACAAAATGTTATAATTATGACTTTAATTTAACATAAAACGTAAAATGTTTGATGTAAAATCCTTCTTCTTCTTCTTCGCGTGCCATATCAGAATTATCCGACGTTGGCGATCACCATTGCGAATGCTTCTCGATCTTCTGCAATATGGAATAATTGTCCTGCATTTGTTATCTGTGTCCATTCACGAATGTTCTTTAACCATAAAACTTGTTTTCTTCCTACACCTATACGGCCCTCTATTTTACTTTTAAGGATCAGTTGTAATATTTTATATCGATTTCCCCTTACTATATGTCCCAGATAAGACATTTTTCGATGTTTAGCGGTCTTTAAACGGTCTTTTAACGGTCTGTAAAATCCTATTATTCTGTTATTTTGTCAAATCCTATTATTCTTTATCCTGCTGATATATTTATTTTATTGAATATTTCGTTAACTAGTAACTTTAGTTAAAGGTATTTTATACCAAAATTCAGAATTATTAATGTTTTTGTCTATTTTTTCTTCGTTGCCTGGAGTAATTGCCTTAAATCAGAATTATGCAGCTGATTTGTAAAATGCGATTATCTCGAAAACTGTTTAGTTTTGAAGTTAATAACAGGTATACCGTAAACTGGGGTAACATTGCTCCACTTTTAGGAGTTATTTAAGGAATTGCGAGGAAAAGTGTATAAAATTTCTACTAGTATTATGTTTTTTTTTAATAACCCATGAAGAAGGTATACAATGTAAATACTGTGTGATATTTTTTATTCTAACAATAATTAATTACATATTTTTTTTTTAATAAAAAGTGGAGCAAAGTTACCTATAGTGTGGGGTAACTTTGCTCCACCTCATAAAAGCATGAAATTTTGTATAGTAACATATAGTTGGAGCAAAGCTAATGGGTTGCTTATATTAACCTTGCTCCAAAAATATTATTTGTGCAAAAAAAAAACTAAAAAAGAAGGTAGCGTTATTTATTTGAAAATAATAAACAAAAGTGTTAATTATAACGTGAACTTAATTCAGGAATTGTAAAAAATCCCCTTTTAGAAACTTGTTTAGGAGTATTAATACAGCCTAGTACATCAGTCCATAGGTAAGTCAGTTCATCCTTTTTTGAGGGCCACTTCCACAGTTTGAGAGACTTTTCCATTGCGCTAATGGTTACCGTTTTATTATCAAAAGCCATAATGCGTCCAGGGTATAGGTGGCTTTCGTAAGAAAACACTACAAAACGTCCCACTTCTCGAACAACACTTTCAAAATTATTATGTTTGTTTTCTTTGTCTTCTAAAAAATTTACAAATTCATTTTCAACTTCTTTCTCCCTGGCAAGCTCTTCAAAGTCTACATCGTCCGATGAATTATCGTCAAATACCATCTCTTTAGCTCTAAAGCGAACAATATTTGATTCCTAATCGGAAGATTCATCAGGAGTTATGCTTCGTCGTTGCTTATTGGTATTCATGCCAGAGGTTGTAGGTTCTTCCATATCTGCATCGTTGACTGCACAAACACTTTTTCCAGCTGGAACATTAATTTTTTTTCTGCGGTGGTTAACAGTTTTTGTCAAATCGGATCTTTTTGCTTCGAGGGCTTTTAAAAACTCCGATTGCACAACAGATGGGTCGCATTTTCGTGGTATTCGGCTTAGTACTTCCTCAACATTCAGGGGAAATATTCCGCATTTTCGAAACCCTGCCTCTAAATTAGATTTGATTTGTGGACCAAGCAAGTCTATTACCTTTGACAACAATGGAGGAAAGTGTTGCTTTTGTATATTAGTGTTGCGGATGCCATCTTTAGTACTTTTCCAATCTGACAAAATTTTTTGCCAAGCTCTTTTTAGGGGCCGAAAGAAAGCCACATCTAGAGGTTGCGTCAAATGTGTACTGTTTGGAGGCAGACAAATTAAATGAATGTCGTTTTCACGACAGAGTTGAAGTGCATGTACTGTAATATGTGAAGAGAGGTTGTCGCATAGTAATACCTTTTTACCCTTCAGCTTCCTAAACCTAGGTACCAACTGGAATTCAAGCCAATCTGCAAAAATATTTGCATCGAACCATCCAGAACTACTAGCGTTGTAACGGTATCCTTTTGGCGCATTCTCAGCCCAAGTAGTCCACATTTTAGCAGCCCGGTAAACAACATAGGGCGGTAAAAGTTCACCTTCGCCGTTTCCACAGAACATAATGGACACAGAGGTCTTTGAAGCGTTTCTAATTAGTTCTGGATACTTGCAACCTCTCTTGACAATGACTTTCTTTTTGCCGGGATCATCAGTGAGATTAGTTTCATCACAATTCCATATATTTGTTGGAGGAACGCCGTCTAACTCGACTGCCAGATTTTCGAAAAAGCTTCTCAATATGTTTTCGTCAACTCCTGCTCGTACACGTTTAATGTTTTCTGCAAAACGTGGCGAAATTTCAGGATGTCTGACCATAAATTTTTTGATCCAATCCTCTCCAGGGAAGTTATCCTTGAAAATTTTGACATCTCTTCCACAACGGTTTAAATAATTTTTGATAATGTTTCTCAGTTCCCTTGCGTTAATAGGGAACCCATACTCTCCCATATAAATCAGGCAATTGACAAATTGGTTTTCTTCGCCGGGAGTAAATACGTTTTGCCTCCCTGGCGTTTTGGAATGTTTCCCTTTAAGTTTATTTAAAATGGTCCTTCTTGGAATCTTATATTTTTCTTCTGCCCTTCTGTGTGAGATTTCACCTCTTCTTATTTAATTTAAACACTCTTGTAGGGTTTCTTGTGTATAGTCAGCATAGCGCCGTGATCCTAGTACTCTTTTAGGTCTTCTAGGCATATCTGTAACAAAAATATATATTAAACATAATATATATTTCGGGGTAACTTTGCGCCACTTTTTTGGTGCAAAGTTACCCCGAATCACCTGATAATTTGTAAAATTAGGTTAGAAAAAGAAAAGTTTATCATTTGTTCAATTATAAGTCACAATTAAGTAAAAAAGTTGATAAACAGTATACACTTAACGCATACACAAATACTTACTTGTGAGATAATAGCACAACTTTTCTACACACACCAAATTTTATACGTAGTTTGTACCGAAGTTTTTACACCACTACCTTCTCGACTCGCTGTAGGCATGTAAATGGAAGAGCAAGTCTATGCTGCACGCGGGGAGACTGTGTCAATAAGCAACCAGTAAAACGGCGACGCGCGTTTTGTGAAGACGGTTATTAATTCATAGGTACATTAAAATGAAACTTTTTTTAGTAATGGAGCAAAGTTACCCTGGCAGGGGCAAAGTTACCCCGGTTTACGGTACCTTTTTTTGATAAAATAATGTATCTTTAATATTTTTGTCCCAAATACAGGTATCTTAAAGAGGAAAAAAGTTAAGTGCAAATTTATACCACATATGTGGCATATGTGGCACCCTCTATCAGTTACTTTAAAGTGTGTATCAAATTATAATTTCTTATATTTAAAAATACTCAGTTGTAAATTTTTATACATAAATGTTTACAAACATGAAAGGTATAACGAAAAATAAAATTTTAAATTTGCACTTTAACACCCTGTATCTTCCTTAATATCAACATTTTATTAAAACAATTTGGCTTAAATCGTAATATTTTAAAGTGTAGAATCTACTATTTCTTTTTCAACAATTACTTAAGAACCACCCTGTATATATATATATATATATATATATATATATATATATGTATATATATATATATATATATATATATATATATATATATATATATATATATATATATATATATATATATATATGTATACTTAGGATAAACAATCAAAATAACAAAGCTGAATTTAAAGGCTGACTTAAATCGAAAATGTTTCTTAGCATGGGCAGCATTCGGAAAATTACAAACATTATTTAAATCAAACTTACCAAATGCGTTAAAAGCAAAAATTTTCGATCAGTATGAGCTGCCGGTACTGACATATGGAACTGGAACATGGGCTTTTAACAACAACATAGTCCACAAACTCCAGGTGATTCAGGGAGCTATAGAATGAAGAATGCTCAACATTAAGCTCAGCGATCGCAAGACCAACGAAGAAATAATAATACGAACGAATCCAAAAGATTGCCATGTTAAAATTAAACTTGACAGGACACATAGTAAGAATGGAAGACAACCGTTGTACGAACCGAATTATTACGAAATATTGTATAAGATAATATTATGTATGAAACAAAAGAAGTAGAGGCAGACGTCAAACCAGATGGACTGATGACATCAAGCGAATGGCTGGTCACGAATGGATGCAATAAACAACAAACAGAAATGAATGGACACACCTAAGGGAGGCTTACATCCGACGATGGGTGGAATAGGTGCTGATGATGATGATATTATTTTTCTACCTATTTGTATAGTCTGGCAACACTGTCTGCGTAGGTATACAAATATATAATGTTAATATCTCAAATATTTTGCAGTAATGTTAAGATATTTTGTGGTTATTTTTGCTTTTTGAATTTTTAAATTAGGTTAATATTTATTACATATACTTATTTCTTAAAATATGCAGCTTAAAATTCTTATTTTTATTTTCTATTTATTAAAGGCAGCTTTGGTATAATCGTCATTCGATATATATATATATATATATATATATATATATATATATATATATAAATGTTTTGGATGGGTTGGAGTCAATAAAAGGGCTATTGGTTAACTATTTTTTATCTCGAGCTTTCAGTTGTGTTTACAATTATTATCAAGAGCTGCTAAAAAATACAAAATATCTTACAAAGTTGAACTAGAAAGAAAAAAATTTTTGTTTCTAGCATAAAAAACATATTTCAAAAACAATTATTATAAAAATGTTCTTATGAACTTAAGAAATGTTTCTCTGAAATTTGAATATAATTTTGAAAAAGTTTTAAAATTTTCTTTTTTGTGTTAAGAAACTTTTTCAAATATTATATTAAAATTTCAGAGAAACATTTATTAGATAAGAACATTTTTATAATAATTCTTTTTGAAATATGTTAGCAGCAATTTTATTAACCAAACTAATTTTATTTGGTGAGTTAACAAAAAATTTTTTTCTTTCTAGTTCTACTTTGTAGATATTTTGTATTTTTAGCAGCTCTTGATAATAATTGTAAACACATTTAAAAGCTCGAGATAAAAAATAGTTAACCAATAGCCCTTTTATTGACTCCAACCCATCCAAAACATTTATATATTTTTTCCAAACGAGTCACAAGTACTTCTTTTTTCTTACTCTTATCGTTGATTGAATAACCCAAATGGGGGTACAATGCCTATAATTTTCTGAAAATGTATTTACAATAAAAATTTTAAGTAATTATTAATTTTGGACTGTAAGCTACTATTGATAAAGTTTATGTGTGATAAATCAAATGTAGAAAAGGTTTGGCAACGTCGCGTTCATCATTTTATTTTAAAAAGGGCAGAAAAGTTTATATCGTAAATTAGATCTAAAAGCTGTGCAAAAAAATGTCAGTCAGCTGACGGCGTCACAAATTTTAAATGTTTGCCGACTAACTTTATGGATCAAAGGGATGGAAAGGTTTGCGACTGACGTTGTGAGTTTAATTTATCACCCAATTTATTTAAAAATAAAACATAAGTATTTTAAATTGCACAAATAATTTTTGTAAGGTTTAGTTATTAACTTACGGTTACACGAAATTGAAATTAAGTCATTAACACGTCAAAACATCAAAATAACTGTCAAAGTGGCTTTAGTTTTTTCGGAAATCTCCCAAAAAATATTAATTTTTGGTAGATTCCAGTCGTGTTTCTACATTTGAAGTCATCGAACCTACGTCGTGTTTTCAGTAAAGTATTTACCAATAGATACTACTTTATAGTAATTAGTGAAAAGTTGTGTTTAGGACGCAGGTGCATTGTATAGACCATGGCAGGTAACGGAGTCGAGCCTGGCGGTCCTGGTCCACCCTCGATTAATATAAATAATGATAATGATAGTTAAATGGACACAACATCAATAAAATACAATAAATGTAAATAATTATGACGTTAGTATTAAATATCAAGTAACTGATTCAGGCCCTTATCTGGTATTTTTGGAACATACTGATTAAAACCTCGGTCGTCTTTTCCCAATTAGAATTGAATTTTATTTACATCAAGTAATTCAACTTAGAAACGATGTTATTAATATTCATTCTATGGATTTAAAACGTGTTAAGGTCATTTTCACATTTTCAGAACATACAAAATCGCTGATTTACTAATTAACCACGAAAAAAAAAAAAAAAAAAAATAAGTTGGTTGTTTGTATAACAAAATTTTTCATGCATAAAAAGGTTTAATCCGCGGTGCTGATACCTTTTTCACCAAGGAGTACTTAAAGCAGGCTATTAATTCCATTGTTCCAGTGGCTGAAGTGCGAAGAATGAAATGAAAAAAAAAAAAAAAAAAAAATAAACACTAAAATTAAAAAAGAAGCTTTTGTTAATAGACAATTGGTAGCCTCCCAATGCAAAGTCAAATTTCGGTGTTCTCGATGCGCAAATGATCATTCTTCCACTGAATGTAGTTTTAAGTTGCAAATGTGTATTTACTGTAAATCTTCTGATCATCCGTCAATATTAAGACATTGTCCAATGTACAAGAAACAATATGACATAAAAGGGGTAAGGACTTTCGAAAATCAGAGTTTTAAGGATGCCAAATCATCGATTAATAATCCAGCTTCAATAGATTTGATATATTAAATACTCTTTTCCGATTTAGCACCAGCAAAGACCAGGTTTATTTAGCACCAGATTTATTCTTCTTCTTTAAATTCTATTTTCTAGTTGTGTAGTTGTGTAAATAGTTGTGCACTACTGCATTCAAACCATTCCCTCGAAGCCACGTTCTTAAGCCACGATATTCTTCGTCTTCTCACATTTAGCTTTCCTTGAATTTTGCCCGCCGATGACACTGTGTTACTAGCAACCAGCCTAAACGATCTGCAGGCCTTACTAGACCGAGTGCGAAATGTGAGCGTATCATACGGACTGAACCTTAATATTAAGAAAACTAAATTCATGGTTGTTAGCTGTACAAATTTAGATCCCGGGGCACTAATGGCAGGTAGCGAAGAGATCCAGAGAGTCGACAGATTTACTTACCTCGGAACTACCCTCAACGTACAATGGGACTACGCTCAAGAGATTAGATCCAGAATTGAAATGGCACGGTCTACATTTATTAAGTTAAGATCCTTGCTGTGCTGCAGTGATCTCAGTTTGGGAACCAAGATGCGGATAGTGAGGTGCTACGTTCTTCCAGTGTTACTATATGGAGTTGAAGCCTGGACACTGACGCAAGCCACTGAAAAACGAATCGAAGCCTTCGAGATGTGGATATACAGAAGGATACTAAAAATATCTTATGTGGACCATGTCACCAACGTTGAGGTCCTACAGCGCATGACAAAAGAAAAAGAAGTGCTTAATTTAATTAAACAACGGAAGCTTGAGTACCTCGGCCACGTGATGCGGAACGAAGAAAAATATCGAATTCTTCAACTTGTTATGCAGGGTGAAGTATTTGGCAAAAGAGGACCGGGACGCCGTCGTATCTCGTGGTTGAAAAATCTCCGACAATGGTTTGGGATGACCTCAGCGGAGCTGTTTCGCAGAGCAGTTGTGATTTTGATGGTATAGATGATTTCTTCCCGTAACATTGGTGGTTTCTAACGATAGTTCTTCTCTTTCATCATTAAATAGCTTTCGGATGTAATTGGTCCAGTGATACAATCTTTACTTTATATCAATAATAATACCTCCTTTATAATTTTTAAGGATATTCGTTCTTGTGCTTTTTCTAAAACTTGTCATTTCTTTGATTTTTTAGTGTAAATGTAAATTAAAGCTATAATACTTTTTACCCAGATCTTCTATTTCCTTGCATCTGTAGGAGAGCCACCTCTCTTTTGCCTCTCGAATTTTCTTTCTGTTTTTCATAAATTCTTTGTATTTATTCAGGTCTTTTGCTTTATGTTTTTTTCGTTCTTCCATAAGTTCAAGAATTTCTACTGTCATCCAAAGTTTTGTTTTTTCCCTAAGTGGTATAAAGGTTTCTTTTTCAACCGACACGAGGGCATGTTGAATTTTTATCTCATTTTTGGTCAATCCTCTCCTCAGTCCTAATCCCTTTTGGGATGTGGTGACACCATCAGGCCTTTACAGTTTTTTCACGATTTCCCTCCATCCTCTCCTGTCCTGGGCTAGTTGTTCGGCTTGATGTAACCCTTGGTTAATTAATATTTTTTTTTTGATTTACCCAACGGCTTTCAGATCTTCCCCTAGGTCTCTTTCCTTTAGCTCTACCCTCGACTATCAGTTTTTCTATCGTACCTGTTCTTCTAGCAATGTGTCCAAAATACTGCAAATATCTCTGTTGTATTTGTTTAAGCAATCTGTCCTTTACTTTAAGTTGTTCTAATATCGATACGTTAGTGCGATGATGAATCCAGGATATTCTTAACATGCGGCGGTATACCCACATTTCAAAAGCGTCTAGTTTATTTTTATTCGCTTTCTTTAAGGTCCACCTTTCGGATGCATATCTGGCGATGGGAAAAATGAGTGCCCTTACCAGCCTTAGTTTTGTGTGTATTGTTATGCTAGAATTTTTCCAAATTGTTACCAGTTTCATCATATAGTTCGTCCCAAACCCTTCTTTCAGTGCGTCATAGTTGATCGAATTCTCTCTTACACATTAAGCTAGAAGTGACAGAAAAAAACGTGAGTCTGTGATTATTATACATAGAGCTTAGAAAATTATTTATCGTAAAGCTAATTCTACTTACGGATGTATAATTGGTTGGAGTTTAGAATACGCTAAATAGATATCCAATCAATGATGCGCATAAATATAATTTGACGCAGATTGTCTCGATCGTGACAGTACTTTCACAATGTCAACTGATAAAATGATAATTGTCATTCCAGGTTAGTATTATCAAACATTTTACAGTGAAAATTTAATTTAGTATTTATTGTCATAAAAATATTTTAAATATGCCGAGATATATCGAGAAAGAACAAAGACTAATATTAAAATTATTAAATTATTTTGAATTAGAAAAAGAGAGATTACGATCTTGCAACTGTCAAATTTAACTAAAATGTCATGCAATAATTCTCGACATTCTTAAAATCCTATATGACGTCAAAATTAGTGACGCACTGAAAGAAGGGTTTGGGACAGACTGTAGCTGTTCTAGCAATAGTCAACGTTCTACGTATCTCTCTGCCACACCCTCCGTCATTTGTTATTAGGGACCCCAGGTATATAAAACTATTTACTAATTCAAAGCCCCCAATTTCTTTAATGTGTTGAAGACCGAGCTTTGTCTACTATCATGATCTTTGTCTTACTCCTATTTAGCTTTAGTCCATATGTTTTTGTTTTTCTCCTCCAGACATCTCATTATGTCTTCCATTTCTTCTTGATTTGCCGCGATTATTAAAGTGTCATCAGCATATCTCAAGTTACTGATTTTTTGACCTCCTGCTGATATTCCACCCTTCCATCCGTCTAGTACCTTTCGCATAATGTGTTCGCTGTAGATATTAAACAGAGTTGGCGAGATTATGCATCCCTGCCTGACACCCGCCTCTGTTCTGAAATGATTGGAATGGGTGTTGTTTATTTTTACTGTGCACTTATTATTTTCCCTTTGGGGGGTAGTGCCCTTTTAAGGGGTTTTGGGAGGTAGTGATGCGTCTCAAACAGCCTCTCCTACTCAAATGTCAACCTCACCTTTACGTTGGTGAACCTTGTTATCACAAACGAGGCTCTGACGACCGAGTATCAGCGGTATAACTGTAACACCCGGAATTAAGGAAATGTAATTCCATTAAGAATGAGTGGTACCGACCTATCTTTTCCGAGGGGTGTTGGCTGAATTGGGTAGGCCGCTAACCTCGGTTACAATGGTTGGCACGATACATTCTTATACCCCACCAACTCGTCTGGCCAGCGTGATGGGTTATGGCCAAAACCTCCAAAACCAAACATGTCGATTGCAACAGAAACACGGAAGGTACCCCAGGTGGGTAGGAATTCTATTCCACAGTCCCACACCGTAACAATGGTCTACTCCGAGGATTCTGGAGGGGGGGGGGGCAAGTCGACATTGAAAAAGAAGAAGAACAAACAACTCCATATAGCAACATACAACATCCGCTCCATGGGAAAAGATGAAAAACTCTACGAACTAGAAGAGGAATTGGGGAACTTGACTTGGGACATAATGGGACTGTCAGAATTTAAAAAAAGAGGTGAAGGATATGTGGACTTACATTCAGGCAACAGACTCTATTATAAAGGCAGGGAAGACTACACATACGGTGGAGTAGGTTTCTTAATCAACAAGAAGGGAAAATCTCAAATTCAAATAATTGACAGCATATCAGACAGGGTCTTAAAACTAAGTCCAAAAACTAAAATAATGATCGTGCAAGTTTATGCTCCAACTGAAAAAGCAACCGATGAGGAAATCAATTCTTTTTACGAAGACGTTAAAAAAGCTATAGACAACAACAAAGAACCCAAAATAATAATAATGGGAGACTTTAACGTCAAAATTGGAAGTAAGATTGAAGACTCTGAAAGCAAGATTGGAAATTTTGGATTCGGCACAAGAAACACAAGGGAAGAAAAACTCATGGAATCCCTGGAACAAGAAAACATGTATGTTATGAACACCTTGGAACAAAGGAATATTTGAAGACGTCACAACAATAAACAACGTAACAACGGGTAGTGACCATCGTATAGTTAGAGCAAAAATAAATATTAACATGAAAGAAGAGAGAAAAAGGATTTTTTAAAAAACAACGAGGATAGATGCCTTTAAACTAAGAACAAATGAAGAGCAATTCCGATAGGTCTTAGCGGATAAGTTCGAATCTGATCCTTCACATAATCAAGATCAAATTGACGAGATTAATAAAAACATAAATAAAAACCTTCTCGAAGCAGGACTACAGGTCGCAAAGAAAACAAGGACTAAAGAAGACAAAATAAGCAATGAAACTAAACAGCTAATGACGGAAAGAAGACAACTACTAGCGCAGAACAAACGCCATACTCAAGAATACAGAGAACTTAATAAAACAATTAGAAAAGAACTAAAACGCGACATACAAAAATGGAACGAGAACTTAATAGAGCGAGTCATTGAAAACAACAGAGGCTTAAAAAATGTCTAAGACCCGCACTGGGAGTTCAAAGAATCATCAAAATTAAAGACGCCAACAATAAGGAAGAGAAGGACAAATATAAAATAACAAATATTGTCAAAGACTTCTACACATCCTTGTACAGCTCGCAAGGCCAGCCTAATGAAACAACAAAGGAGAACGTTAAAAGAAAAATAAAAAACGTGGGATCAGAAGTACTACCAAATATAAAGGGATTCGAAATAGAAAGAGCTTTAAAAGAGCTAAAAAATAATAAAGCTCCAGGACACGACGGTATAATTGCCGAGCTCTTGAAAACAAGCAAGACATTAACAATCCCTCTACTAACAGAGCTATTTAATAGATGTCTCCATAATAGCAAAATCACTAAAGACTGGAACGATAGTCTAGTAATACTCTTACTCAAAAAAGGGGACAAATGTGATCTACAGAATTATAGACCTATATTGTTGCTCAGTCAAGTATACAAACTATTTATGAGAATTATTAACAACCGGTTAACCTACAAAATGGACAATTACCAACCGGTTGAACAGGCTGGCTTCCGCAAAGGATATAGTACATCAGACCATCTTCTGGCAATGAGAACATTGATAGAGAACGCAAATGAATACCAACTATCCGTATTTCTTGCCTTCGTCGACTATGAAAAGGCGTTTGATAGTATCGAGATGTGGGCCATAGAACAAGCTATTAATAATTGTAGAATAGATTCGAGATATAGGCAACTAATACATAATATATATGAAAATGCAACTATGATAGTACAACTCGACGAAAATACAAATCCCATCCCCATTAAGAGAGGAGTGAGACAAGGAGACGTAATATCGCCAAAACTTTTCAACCTAGCCCTAGCAGACGTCTTCAAAACTACAAATTGGTCAACCTATGGCATTAACGTTAATGGCAACAAGTTAAACCACCTCAGATTCGATGACGACATAGTGATTATAGCGAGCACATTCGAGGAACTGCAAATTATGATGGAGGAACTAGCAGCCAACTCCCAATACGTCGGCCTAAAAATGAATATGAAAAAAAAAACAAAAATAATGACAAACACAGATGACCCCAGACGTATAACTATAAATGGCAGTGAGATAGAACAAATCCAGGAATATATCTACCTAGGCCAAATCCTGAGACTTGACAAAGAGAACCAAAGTGCGGAAATTACTAGAAGAGCAAGACTAGCATGGGCAGGATTTGGAAAACTTAGTTGGATACTTAAGAACCGCAAAATACCCCAATACTTGAGGAGCAAAGTGTTCAACCAATACATTCTTCCTATCATGACATATGGATGTCAAACTTGGACCCTAACCAAGGCAAACATGAATAAACTAGCCACAACAGAAAGAACAATGAAAAGAGCAATGTTAGGTATACGACTGTCAGATAAAAAGAGGAACGACTGGGTAAGATCCGAAACAAAAGTCGAGGACATAGCAACAAAAATTGCCAAACTTAAATGAAGCTTCGCGAGCCACACTGCTAGACAAAAAGACCAACGTTGGAATACTACAATACAACATTGGAGACCTTATGAAAGTAAACGACTAATAGGAAGACCACAGATGAGATGGGTTGATGATATTAAAAGAATAGCCGGAACAAATTGGAAATATGTTGCTCAGGATAGAGACCGATGGAAGGAGTTGGGAGAGGCCTATGTCCAAACATGGACGACAGAAGGCTAAGAAGAAGAAGAAGAACTTATTATTTTCATAAAGACTTCTAATTTGTTGAATTGAGTGGTGGCGTGTTCCCATTTCGGCTAATATGGACCATAGCTGCTGCCATTTGACTTTATCGAAGGTCTTTGTGTAATCCACAAAGCACATAAGCATAGGAGTATTAAATTCACGAGTTTTTTCGATTAGCTGTCTGACATTAAGGATATGTTCTCTTGTGCCTTTTCCTGCGACAAATCCCGCTTGTTCTTCTAATATCTGAGGCAATAGAAAAGCTGTTAGTCTTTCATGTATTACATGAAGTAGAATCTTGTTTGCATGGGATATTAGGGTTACCGTTTTGTAGTTGCTGCAATCTAGCGGAGTTCCTTTTTTGAATATAGGGATGAAAGTGGATGTTGTCCAGTCGTTGGGCAACTCTTTGGTTTCCCAAATCTTTTTGCAGATCAAATGCATAACATTTACTCCAACATCTCCAGTCTCTTTTAAAACTTCTACGGTGATCTGGTCTGCACCAGGAGATTTTCTATTTTTTAACTTTTTGATTGCTTTTTCTACATCTGACTTTAGAATGTTTGGTTCTCTCTCTGCAGTGAACTCGTCATGATTTGCATTCTGAGGATCCTCTGCATATAGACTTTGACAATATTTTCTCCATACCTCCGCAATCCCTTTCTTGTCATTTATAATATGTTGGTTTTAATCCATTATTGTTTATGGGATTGGTTTAAATTCCCTGGATAGATATCGGATTTTGTTATATAACTCATGGTTTACATGTCTCTCTAGTTCTTCGCATTCTTCATTTATATGTTTATTTTTATCATCCCTACACGCTCTTTTAATTTCTCTATTTAACCTTGCTAATTAGATTTTGTTACTGTCGTTTTGATATATAAGAGATTTGATTCTCCTTCATTCTTCGAGAAGTTGCAGCGTTCTGTCTGTCATCCAGTGTTTACTGTTGATGATCTTTTTTCGGTTTTAATTCTTTCTACGGAGGTTTCTATGGCATTTCTGAAACCTTTGCACATTTTTTCTGGGTTGTCTTGTGTGTTCAACATACTAGTTTCCTTTAATGCATCTCTAAATGTTTTCGGATTTGAAATCTTCAGCCTGTTTTGATTTTGGTGCGGTATTGTTCTTTTTAGCTTTATCTTGAAGCAAGCCCATAACAATTTATGATCGGATCTACATTCAGCTCCTGGTCTAGTTTTTACGTTTGTAAAACATGTCTTCCATCTGTTTCTAATCAATATGTAGTCGATTTGGTTCCTGTATTCTCCATTTGGGTTGGTCCACGTCGATAAACGACGGGCATGATGTTTAAACATTGTGTTTACAGTGGATAAACTGTTTTTGGTTGCAAAATCTATTAAACGTTTGCCTCAGCTGTTTCTAATACCTAACCCACAGTTTTCTACATTTTGAATGTTATCATTTCTTGTTTCTCTTACCTTAGCGTTAAAATCGCCCATGATTATGAGTGGTTCTTTAGATGAAATATTTCTTATTGTATCTTCAATAACGAAGTATACGTCTTCCACTTCATTGTCTAACGCGACTGAGATTGGCATATAGACCTGAAGAATGTGCATTTTGTTTGGTGATGCTAGTAAGGTTATTTTTATAAGTCTATCATTTATCGGTTGGTAATCGTATTGTTAAACTTTTTTAGTCATTATAATTGCAACACCATTTCTTCCTATGTTATTTGCTCCCGATATGTATACAACATGATCTGCGTTCGAAAGTGTCCTTTTCAATGGGCCTCTGAAAGTCCGCATATTTTTATATCCTCTCTTTCGACTTCTCGTTGTAGTATATGCAGTTTGCCTGGTTGCAATAATTCTCGAACATTCGAGGTTGCTATTCCCATTGCTTTTCTTAACTGAAAATCTGATTTTTTTCCAGGCGCCAATTTCGCATGTGTTGCCTGGTTTTAGTAAATAGTTTCTGCATTATCTTCTTTGACTTTCCTTAAGTTTTCGTTTATTTTAAAATTTGTTTCCGCATATGTGTTGTCTTGTTTGTGCCGCCTTATATCCATGATTTTCTTAGAGCTAAGATGCTTTACATTTCCTAGTTTCACTCAAATCGACAAAACAACTGGATTGCGATCGGAGAATATGTTCGCTCCTGGATAAGTTTTGGATGATGTTATAAAATTTCTATATCTTCTGTTGACGATAATTTAATATATTTGATTTGTTGTACAAACTATATTGTTGTTATTGTCAGCTGGTGACCTCAATGTATATAATCTACATTTAGGAAGTTTGAACAAGGTATTTGCAATTATGAGTTCCTCATTGATACAGAAATTAACCAGCCGTTCGCCACGTTCATTTCTCTCTCCGAGTCCATATCGCCTCACATAATTTTCCACTTCTCCTTAGCCCATTTTAGCGTTTAAATCTCTAAATATAATATTAATATCATCTCTTTTAGTCAGCTTTACGGCATTACCAATTTGTTCATAAACGTTCTCTACAGTGTCTTCATCCTTGTCTGCAGTGGATGCATCTACTTGGACTATATTTATTTCACGTTTTAAGAGTTGAGAGACAGCATCAATACTCGATTGGAGTAGGGAATAAAATTAAAAACAGATTTTTGAGAATTTTTATCAACTAGAATGTCAACTCCCTGCCGGCGATTTGAGTTGTTGTTACCGGAATAATACATTTCTTGTCTTAAATTTTCCTGATTCAGGCCATAGTATATCGCTAAGCCCAAGTATGTTAATCTGCATTCTGCACATTTTCGACACAGTGTTATCTACTTTGCCAGATTGGTATAAACTTCTTATGTTCCATGTTCCAATTTTCAAGGCTATAGAGTTATTCTTATTTGGTTGACAGGAATTTACCTTGATGACAGACTGAGAGGGCCTGTCGTTTAAATCTGATTGTTCTTCCCTGCCAAATCTTGAATTCAGAGCTTCATGATCATTATGTGAATTATCGACTAGTAGGCCCATGATGATTTTATTTTTACTAGGGATATCCATGCGGATCTTGAATGTAGTCATCCCGTGGATTTCCACATCTCAATACCGTTGACTAAATAAGCTCTTCCGCCTTTGAAGTTAATTTTTCAGCTTTACCACGTGTCAGTTCTTCCATCCGTAGCTGTTGACCAACAAGTGGGGATTACTTATACGGGTATTCGTATAGTTAATGTCAAACTTGTAGTATTGTGTAAAAGTGGTTTCAGTTAATTTCGGTGAAACTTTGCAGAGATGTAGCTTTGGCCATGGTAAATATTAAGTTATCGATGCGGCTTATTTCCAACAAAAATAGTAAATTTATTATTAGCTGCTGTTTAGTTACTTATATTTTATTGTCTCCATTTTAAATAAAAAAACATTAAATCATAAAGATAGAATAGAATTGAATTTATTTGGTCAATATACAAAAATAGTTTTGTTTTTGACAAAGTCAAAGGCATAGTGACAATTTACATACATACAAACGATAAACAACGTTTAGATGATTTAAAAGAACTACTACTTTACTGTAAAGAAAAAAATAAAGTGTAACATATTTTGAACTTCCAGTTTTGCATAAAGTAATAAAAGTTTCTTACCTGAAAATTCAAAAAACTCCTCTCTAGTTATCATGAAGGCTGCGAGGTTGGCAGTGTAGATAGCAAGGAAGACAACGGCGAACATCGCCCAAACATTGGTCATAAATCTGGCTGTAAAGCCCCGTGGGGAGTCGACATGCACAGCGGCTTGGAACAAAACGGCCCAGACCAACCAGTAAGTTCTGAAGAGGGAAAATCGGTGAGATGTCGACGGACTCTGCAACAAGTTACGTGTTATAGTTACCCAATAAATTTTACAACTACAGTATAGTTTATGAGGTAATTTAGTGTCTAAGATAGTGTATTAAGGAAATAGCTACTGTACAAATAACGATAAAAATAAAACAAATTTTCAATTATAACAACAAGGTCGAGAAGATATAAAAAATTTAAAATGATCTTAAAATTCTTAATAAAAGAGAAAACATTTATTAAATTCAGTAGTACACATTTTATTTTATTTTTTGTTTCTGCAACTTGTGCAAAACGTTCGAGAAGTGAGAATCTTGACGAAAATGTTTAATCCTCAACATAAATATTTAAATTGAAACATCTAAGTTGGATCAGATGCTTATAGTTGCTGTCAATCATTTCTTAAAATTCCAGAACCTTCCTACAGATTTATTTGGATTTTTTAAAAACTGTGTTGATTAATGCGAACAAGTGTATATGGATATGCTATTAAAAAATTTGTAATTGTATCAGGCCTTGGATTAAGCCTTCTTTCTTCTGAATGGTCACATACACAAAAGGCATTAAAAATATAACCTAACCTAAACGACAAATTTAAGGCAAGTAAAATTACCTACAATACGTTTAAGCTCTTTTTGTTACTTTTAGAGGTAGCGTATACAGGGAAAATATTTATCATATTAATGTAATAAAATTTATAAACAAGGTCATTCAAGTTCAAATCGTATTTAACTGTATGTGATCTATTTTATATATTTTCAATAGTTATGACGCATATACAAATTCTAAAAAATGAACTCAAATAGGAAAATTTATTATCATCATTATTCTGGCTTTACAACCCTGCGTGGGTCCTAGCCTCCTCAAGAGTTTCTCTCCAGTCGTCCCTATCAATCGCCTTCTTTCGCCAAGCACGTATCCCCATATTTCTCATGTCTTCATCGATGTTATTAAGAGACCTTGTTCTGGGTCTTCCTCTTCTTCTCTGACCAATGGGTCTATCAAGCAGCGTATTTCTAGCTGGGTCATTTTGTTCAAATAAAAAAATTACGATTTGAAAATCGAGAATCTTAGTGATGCTATTGGAGTTTGCAGTGACAACAAAAAATAAATTTACTTAAATCGCTTCTAGTGTCTATAGTTCAAGATCCCACGGCCACCAGACCTTCGTTATTTTCTCACAAATAAAATATATTGAATAACGTAGTATTAGTATCTCCTTTAAGTGTATGCATACCTGCTAGCTTGGGCCGAAGACGGCCAATGCATAGGTACGAGGTGCTAAAGGTAGTTAGACACAGTCCTAAATTACGTATGTTTTATGTTTTAAAAAATAATGTTCAAAATTAATAATTATTACTGACAGATACATTTTTTTGGTGGTACCTGTTACCAGACCCTTTACGACTTTAAAAAAATAAACCAGGTCCAGGTATATGAAACTGTTTACAAGTTCAAAGCCCCCAATTTCTTTATTGTGTTGGAGATTATTCCGAGTTCTGTCTAATAATATGATCTTTGTCTTACTTCTATTTAGCTTTAGTCCATATGTTTTGCTTTTCTCTTCCAGACATCTCATTATGTCTTCCATTTCTTTTTGATTTGCCGCGATTATTAAAGTGTCATCAACATATCTCAAGTTACTGATTTTTTGACCTCCTACTAATATTCCTCCCTTCCATCCGTCTAGTACCTTTCGCATAATGTATTCGCTGTAGATATTAAACAGCGTTGGCGAGATTATGCATCCCTGCCTAACACCTGCCTCTGTTCTGAGATGATCGGAATGGGCGTTGTTTATTTTTACTGTGCACTTATTATTTTCGTATAGAGATAATTAGTTGAATTAAGTGGTGGGGTGTTCCCATTTCCGCTAGTATGTACCATAGCTGCTACAATTTGACTTTATCGAAGGCCTTTGTGTAATCCACAAGCACATAAGCATAGGAGTATTGAATTCACGAATTTTTTCGATTAGCTGTCTGACATTTAGGATGTGTTCTCTTGTGCTTTTTCCTGGGACAAATCCCGCTTGTTCTTTTAATATCCGAGGTAACAGAAAAGCTTTTAGTCTTTTATGTATTACACGAAGTAGAACCTTGCTTGCATGGGATATTAGGGTTACCGTTCTGTAGTTGCTGCAATTTAGCGGAGTTCCTTTTTTGAATATAGGGATGAAAGTAGATGTTGTCCAAATCTGTTTGCAGATAATATGCATAACATTTACTCCAGTCTCTTTGAAAACTTCTGCGGTGATCTGGTCATCGGTAGGAGATTTTCTTTTCTTTCAGGAAACTAATCCAAGAATTTTTGTAAGCAGCCAGACCAATCGAAAGGACCAAACATTCCACAAGATTCCGTTCAGGCTTCAATCTCTCCCCTTTGAAAATAATGAACGGTGGGATGGATTGCCCCAGGGCATTTCCACAACCCACAATACTAACATTTTCACCGTATTCATGCGCTGTCAAGTGGATACGTTTAGCACCTTTCTTGACCACTACGGTTTGCTGTTTATGGATCGTTAGACGGCAACCTGTCTCGTCCATATTGTATAAGTTTCCAGGTTTATCAAACAATTCCAATTTAATGAATACTTCCTCCAATTTCTTAAAATAATCCTTGAAAATAAATGGATTCATTTTCTGTGCTCTTGCTGGATTCATTTGCTGAGTCTTCCTTCTAGCCACATCGGGATTATTGCAAAGAATAATTTCAGCCATTTCTTTCCTGCTAATTTAGATGTATCAGAAAAAGGATTAGGAATGTTCATTATCATCGCATACGAAAATACACTTCTTCTTACTATTTTACTAGTTATTGACATGTCCATCTCTGCTAGTTTATGAAATCTGCGAACTAGGTCTCTTTCTTGTTCAAAACTTAAAACACTTTTCCTTCCAAGTCGTTTAACCGAATTTTGGCTGCAATAATGTTGTCCAAGTGTTGTTTGAGATATGTCATATCGTAATGAACCTGGCTTATACTGCTTCCAGCTCTTATTGCTTCTATCGCTGCAACGAGATTCGCCACAGACCACAGGGCTCTCTTTCTATTCGGTATTCTGTTAAAAAGAAAGTTTTTATTAATAAAAAGTAAATTTTCTATACAATACTAACTGGTTCCACGTATAACGTTTTTAGAGTGGTTGTTTTAATTCGATATTTGAGCTTACATGACCATCTGTGATTCAAGGGACAAATTAATAAATTTATGGGGAGTGGCAATATTAGGAACATGGCAATATTTGGCGCACTTACCTTATGTATATATATATATATGTATATGTATATATATATATATATATATATATATATATATATATATATATATATATATATATATATATAATGATACTCAGAGATCTAATCCAATATATTGTAAGCAACCAGACCAATCAGAAGGGCCAAACTTTTCGACAGACACACACAAAGGCTTACTATGTATATACAACAGTACTTACGTTTCTTAAAGTCTCAATGCTTATTTTTACGTATGTTTTAAAAGTTAATAACTAATACTGCCAGACTTATTTCGTGGGAGGTAACTTTTACACAGTCACTTTAAAGTTTTCAAAAAAATAATGTAACTTTACAAAATAAAAGCGGAAAATTCCATTAGTTGGCTGTATACCATAGTTTAAAAAAACTTTAACAGAAGTAAACACTTTTAGTGTATGTATATTATTTTATTAAAAAATAATTAAAATTTATCCACATGGATTACAATTATCAGTGAAACCTGAAAGAATATTTTTCTTTAAAATGACACAAAAATTAGGTAAAATTTTGACGGTTTTTCTAAAAAGTAGTTGATACGACCTACTGAACTAGCTTTAAAAATGTTTAAATTAGATGACAATCATGGTTATATTTATTAAAGTGATGACACAAGGTCGATGTTATAAGATTTCAATTAAAGGAACATACATTTCCCTGCTCGAAGCAGGGGGACTACTTTGCCCACCGGGTGAAACAAGCCAACTGTATAAGTCTGGGAGGAAGTTAAATAATTAATTAAAAATTGAGAGTTCATCAAGACAGTGGATAATGGATTTTTGACAAACACTAAAAAAAGCACCACATAGGTACTAGATGTATGTAAAAATATTGTATTAATGAATTAAAATAGTAAGTAAGTTGAATTCAGTTATTGCATGATTTTACATTTAAGCAGAGACGTATCGAGGTAAATTAATAATGTTGTGTGATGATAAGTTAGTGAAGAAAATTATTATATGTTAATAGTAATTATGTTTACGTGACAATGATGGGAGGAAGGAGCTAGGAGCTGTTATTTCGAAAAACCTAAAAGCTGTCCCAGCTTTTAGGTTCTTCGGAATACCAGCGGTAGTAGATAGAATAATAGGTACTGTCTTGGTGCTTTTCATTCTCCATTGTTTTCTTTTTTGTGTTTTAAGATCTCGGTACTTGGTGATCTTTTCGTTGTATTTACCACGTAGATTATTGTTGTAAGCTATCGCCACATCAATTAGTGTTGTTTGCCTAGTAAGTTTATTAACTAGTATGAGATCTGGTCTACTATGTGCATTGGTTCATCTGTGTGCACAGTGAGGTCCCAGTATAGCTTGTAGTTGTCGTTTTAAGTCCCAGTTTGTAAGCTAGTTCTTGATATATAATCTTTCCTACTGAGTCATGTCATTTTTTATAATCAGTACTGATAAACGCCTGGAAGCCCCCGGTAAAATGTTGGATGGTGCTTGGGCTTGACATCCATATCGACATTTGTCATGTTGGACTTGAGGATCTTTAACAATATATTTTACATAGGTAATTTTTAGTTAGAATAACTTCATCCTAAACGGCAAGTAGAAAACTCTCTGTCTCGGGAAACATCTTTCCTGATATCAAACAATAGTTCGACGCTGTATTGTCATCGTCGAAGTTATAGTGTATTTTTATGTATGAGAGAGTAATAAAACAATAAATTATGTATGCAAATCCCTAAACTGTTGATACGGGTGACTCAATGAAAAACAGATATTTGTCAACAAGTTTACAGAAGTATATAGGAAAACAATTTTAAATTGAGTATGACCACCAGGTATAAAGGTTGGAGCAGAATAGAATACAATAGTTGTGAGGGTTACTAATCCCTAAATAAGGTTGCCAGTGTCGGAATGATGGAGGTTAACAGGTACTAATGAATTTGCAAGAAATGTAAGATGTTTATTTTATTGGTTATATATAACCAATAAAAGTTTAATAAGTACCTACCTATTTGCAAAATAAAGTTTAATTCTTTAGATAAAATAAAACGTTTTATTTTATCTATTTGCAAAATAAAGTTTAATTCTTTGCCTATTTGCAAAATAAAGTTTAATTCTTTAGATAAAATAAAACGTTTTATTTTATCTGAAATGAGTGCATTCCACGAAGTAAGGGTTTCAACAATCAAACATTTAATTCTTTAATTCCAGGAATCTACGACAGTAATTGACTAGATAATTACCTTCTAAACTTATTCCACAGAAAATGTGATAGTGGGTTTTTCCATTTTGTATATAGGAAGGTCCAAGTGGCGTATTCAAAATTCTTAACAGTTCACTAAAAGTAGGTACTTCAGTTGCAAGGTGCAGTTTATTGTGTATACTAGTGTTATGGAAAATTTGGAAGTGCCGTGTAAACGCCAAAAAATTGGTTCTCTAACAGTTAATGAAAAAACATTAATATTTAATTGTTTTAAATCATTTACAGACAAACGTTTATGTGAAAGTGTTGATGAGACCGTTGAGTTAGTTAGCAGTACACTTGGTGTTGGAAAATCTACGATTTACAGAGTTATTAAAGAAGAGAAATGTGGTAGTTTTCAAATGCCACGTAATGCTCCAGGGAAACCAAAATTTCAAATAGAATATCATTTTAAAGAAGGACTTCGACGGAAAGTGCATGAATTCTTCTTTAGACAAGAATTTCCAACATTGGATAAAGTTCTTGTCTCAGTTCGAGATGATAAGGATTACCCAGAAATGAGTCGAAGTACGTTATGGAAACTTTTAAAAGAAATAGGCTTCCGCTGGAAAAAGAATCCCAGAAAGTCTATTTTATTAGAAAGAAGCGATATTGTCATATGGAGAAGACATTTTCTAAGAACCATAAAGGAAATGAGAAACCAAAAAAGAAAAATATTTTATCTTGATGAAACATGGATCAACGAGGGTCATACACCAAATAAATTTTGGCAGGATGAAACTGTTACAAGTCAAAGGCACGCTTTTGTAAATAACTTATCTACTGGTTTAAACCCACCATCAGGAAAGGGACGCAGGCTGATAATAGTACACATTGGCAGTTCAGACGGTTTTGTTGAAGGTGGTTTATTAACTTTTGAATCAACTCGTACCGGTGACTACCATGAAGACATGAACGCTGATGTCTTTCAAGAATGGTTCGAACAAATGATAGATCTTCTTCCTAAGAACTGTGTAATAGTAATGGATAATGCAAGTTATCACTCCAGACTTATAGAAGGACGTCCCACAACCAAGTGGTTAAAAAAGACTTGCAGAATTGGCTGAGTTCAAAAAATATTACGTACCATCCCGGATCTATAAGAAAGGAACTTTATTCGTTGTGTGCCCTTCATAAAGAAAAATTTTAAAAATACGCAATTGATGAAATTGCCAAAAATCGTGGAATGACAGTACTTAAATCCCCACCATATCATTGTGAATTAAACCCGATTGAACTGGTATGGGCACAGATAAAGAGTGAAGTTTCAAGAAAAAATACCACTTTTAAAATTCATGATGTTAAACAGTTGTTTTTGGAGGCCGTAAATAATGTAAAAGCTGAAAACTGGGAAAAGGCAGTAAATCACACTATTAAAGAAGAGGAAAAAATGTGGAAGCTGGACAATATTACTGATAAAATGATCGAGCCAGTTATTATAAATCTTGGTTCTAAAAGTTCATCTTCTGAATCTGATTTGGATTTGTAACAAGTAGCTGTAAGTTTTATATTAATATTTTTATTCATCTATTTAACATACCTTCTCTTTTGTAATTTTTAAAAATTAAAAAAAATGTGAATTTTTTAAAACCCTTTTTAATGTAGGCCAGTCAGTTCTAATATAGTGTGTGATAAAAGAGGTCACTTTTGTTTACATACACATAACACTTTATAACACTGAAATAATTCATTTATTTTTTACAATTATTCAAAGTAATTTTTCAATTAATCTTGAGCACGCCCATGGAGTGGTCGAAGCTACCAGTTAAAATTATGCTAATTACTTTCTCGTTCATAAAAATAAACTATAACGAGTTCTTGGCTGATCTCATTGTTGCTGATCACCTAACATAACCTAACATGTCGCCCATGCAGAGGTTTACTCATCCAAGTGCGCATTTAACTCAGGTAGTTTATGCGCATTTCTTGTTCCCTCTATTTAAGCGGCGTTGTATCGTCTACTGCGAAAATTGCTCGGTTTAAAGTAAATGTCTCAGCCTGCGCCCAAAAGTAGCTTCTTAAATTAGCAACTTGTTTATCCAGTTGATCAACTATGTCCATAAGTCCTCTTCCCCCTTGATATCATGGTAATGTTGTCGCTACTGCACTGCGTAGATGGTGTTTTTGGACCTTTGTAAGAAGTGTTCTTGTTTTCCGTTGGAGACTTTCTATATTCGTTTAAGACCACTTTATAATACCAAATGAGTAGCTAAGCGTAGACAGGCGTACGTATTTAATGCCTTAAACAGATTTCTACTATTAAGGAATGGCCGATTTAGCTGGAACAGATTTTGGACAAACTCAGACGTTAGCTCAGTTCCCATTTGTTTATGGTAAATTTTCTGCACATACATGTCACTTTCACCCATTGCCTCGATGTTTTGGCCATCTTTTATATCGAAACCTACGGGCTGAACCTTTCCTCTAACTAACTATATTAAGAATACGACACTTGTAAACACAAAAAAGACACAATTTATGGTAATTACAAAAACCCAACAGTGCCAAGAAAACATAACAATACATGGAGAACAAATTAAAAAAGTTAAAAAATATAAATATCTCGGTACAATAATTAACGAAAATAATAAGTATACAGAAGAGATTAAGGCAAGAATAGGACAGGCAAGAAATTCTTTCAACAAACTGAAAAAAGTACTCTGCAGCAGGGACATTTCAATTTCTTTAAAGATAAGACTTCTGAGATGCCACGTGTTGTCCGTTTTATTTTATGGGTTAGAGGCTTGGACTTTAAAGAAAGATGTTTCGGCAGATTGGAAGCCTTCGAGTTATGGGCCTACAGAAGGATATTAAGAATAAGTTGGGTGGATAGAGTCACGAATGTCGAGGTGTTGAGAAGAATGGGAAAAGATAAAGAGGTTTTAAATACAATTAAAGTCAGAAAATTGCAATATCTGGGACATGTCATGAGGGGCGAGCATTATAACTTGTTGCAATTAATAATGTAAGGAAGAATACAGAGTAGAAGGAGTCGCGGAAGAAGACGCATCTCCTGGTTAAATAATTTGAGAGCTTGGTTTAACTGCACTTCTGCTGACCTCTTTAGAGCAGCGGCGTCGAAAGTGCGAATTGCCATGATGGTTGCCAACCTTCTTAGAGGAGATGGCACGTGAAAAAGAAGAAGAGCAAACAAGAATAGATTTCACTTAAAAACTTTTATTTATGACATTTTTAGTTTTAACTATAAATGCCATCTCCAGAACAAGACTTTTATTCAATTTCTTCTCTATTGTCAAAACCTTAGAATTTTCAAAACTCATACTATGATTTAACTCTTCTGCATGTTTCTCTAAGTAAAATTTGTCTTAATAATGCCCAACATCATTCTTGTGAGATACTATGCGGTCTTTTAGACATCTTGAAGACTGACCAATATAAATTTTATTACTCTCTAGGTGTCTGACTCCTTAGGTGTTTTGTCTTTTAATTTAGAAAAAATGGAAATAATTGGTAACACTGTCTTATTAGCTATTTTCATATTAGTATATAGTTTTCATATCCGTATAAATTTAAGTGTGAACTTCTGTATATAAGGTAACGTGAAAAATTTATACTCTTAAGTTGAGATCAGTTACAAGTTCAGTGATTATTATTTGTTGTTAATTTTTCTCGTTTCTGTTATCTATTATTTTATTCTCGACTATATCTTTAAAACCGCACATTAGAATAGTTAATATATGTTTTTTTTTAAGTTTGGAGTCTACTAAAATCTGCTAGATATTTCTTGGTGCGTATAACTGAATGATTTTTATATTAAAGGGACTGGAGTTAATCTTTAATAACGCAACTCTGTCTGAGATGGGCAGGAAATCTATCACTGCTTTATTTATTTCCCTTTTTACTATTGTTGCTACGTCATTTTTGTTTCCTGTTGTGTCATCTCCCGAAAACTAGATATGGTATACACCTATAATTGTTTCATGTATTAGCTTCACCAGAATTTGGCCATCGAACTTCAATGCATCCTAAAATATCTATGTTCAGACGTGTCATTTCTTGAATAATATTTTCTGCCTGGACTATTTGACATATGCTTCAAATGTTGCACGCACCCATTCTTTTTCTTTTTGAGACATTATTGGCTGACCGTGGGATTGTTAGCGCCCTCTCCTCACTTAAGTTGTGCCCTGGACAGAGGATAATTTCTGTCGGCTTTTCATTGCGATGCCCTGGGAATATCCTTACAGATCTTTAATGTGGTAGTCATCCAGTAGCTTTTCACATGCTGTTGACTGTTCCTAACAATTACTCCGCTTGTGAGATAAATTTCTCCATCCCAGGATAAAATATGTTCTAATAAGTACAAGTTCTTCCACCCGTAGCTGTTAATGTAGTAAATGTGGATTACTTATACTTTCAATAATTCGGTCGCCCGAGCTTGACCAGCTAACCAGTTAAGTTATTTCCGCAGTACTAGAGGCTGTTAGATTAATGTGGTTATCGAACGTGAGTGTGTGGCACCAGATCTGGCATGCAATTTTTTCTAATAGTCTTGGCTAACTATTGACATAGTTGTTGCTCAATGTCATGTCCTCAGTTGATTCGCGTGTACTTATTTGGTTCAACCTTATTCACACCTGCCCTACATATGTATAGAACCTTTCGTATTAGCTATTGGGACGCGCGGTGCTGGGGGTAAGGAGACAAACTTTGCCGTCCAATTTGTCTTCTGTGGAGTACTGAAAAACCCCTACCTAGTTCACACTTCCTTTTCCACAAACGCTAAAACCGGCTGGGCTTTTACTGAATAGAGTATAAATTAACCTTATATATTATATGTAACTCAGTGTGTAACCAATGGTCCAAACTATAACATAAAAAACATATATCACCTTGCATAATCTGGTTATTTGGTAACAAATTATTAATTTTTGGTATAATCTGCGGATATAATAATACATACTATTTTTTAATTAACCTATCTCCAAAATTGATTATGTAATATTGGATATTGGGTCTAAAAAAATGAACAAATTTAAAAGCTCGGCAATCCTTGAAAATGTCGTAATTGGTTGCTATTTTTAAAATTCAGATTTAATATAACTTAGTGGCTGAACTCCGTTTAGCTTAAATATATTCTTAAAAATATCTGGGGAAGTTCCAACAGCCCTAAAAATAAAAAATTAATGAAACAAAATTGTAACTTTAATTAAAAAGCAAGATACACAATTAATTCAGTTTTTTGAGAAGACCAGGTTTTATGAGCTATAACAACTATTACGAATTACAAATTTTCCAGTTGCTCCGAAATATCCAATTATCCTGCTGCCAAAAAATAAAAATAAAATAATTTCAACATTTGCGTGGTAAAAAACAATTTCCGGTCCTGAAATCCATTTACAGGGACTTATCATTTTAAAGCAACTTTAAGCAAAATAAAAGTGTTTTACCCAATATATGACTCTTCTGTTAGAAGCGACCAGGCATATTTTTTTGAAATGTTGTTACCCATCTGTATGTCCGCTCGATAACTCTCGATGGACTCGAAGATTGGATTTGGAACTCGAAGTTCCAAAGTCTCTAAACTTCTGGTTGTTCATGGATTCTTCTTATTGAATTTAAAAATAATCGGTTTTCTTTTTCTCATGGTATTATGTTTTTTCTTGTTATTGAAGAAATAGTCCTTGAAATGCTTTGTACATAGGAAGAAACCTATTAAAATTTGAGGTAAATAAGTTTGCTTTTTCTTATATTGTTACACCTTTTTAGGCGTTGAACTAGTGGTTCGGATCCCTTTTAACCAGTTCATCCATGTTTTTCTGTCACTAGGTCATAGGCCATTATATATATATATATATATACATATATATATATATATATATATATATATATATATATATATATATATATATATATATATATATATATATATATAATAGAACCAGAAACAGAAAACCATTATTTAAACTTTTGCGCATTTAATAATTTCGCATTTGACAGTTGCCATGATGCAAATGCCGTCTAAGCAAACAATCAACAATAGAATATAACTTAGCCTTGAAGACTTGCACCTTTAAATGACACGCGGGTCTCTCTATCAGCAAAGTACGTACTTGTGTGAGAGTCTTGGGTACAAGGAATCCCACACGAAATCCTACCCCTAACAAGGGGCAGCGTTAGGCACTCTATTCCCGCTATCTCTACTGGCATATCATCGAACTGAATTGCTTGATCGGGCCTTGAGTCCCAGCTCTGGGCAACGCTTACTTCGGCGACTCAGCGTCCGAGGACGTGGGCTCATTTGATGGTTTTCGTTTTTTATTTTTTCGCGGATTGCGCCTTTTGTTTTGTTAATTTTTATGGTGGCCATAGCTGTTTTTTAGCTTTTTGTGGTTTTTATGGGCTGTCTGCAACATAAACATATTAATTAGTAAATTGCCAGTGCCATAAAAGCAGGGTTGTCTTCTACTGATAGAGCTATGATTATCTGGTCTTTGCTATATATTGGCCAATAATTGCTGATTTGGTCGGTGCTTCCATTGATGGAACACATCATACCTTAATATATCTCGCAATATCGAGCTTGGGTGGCTTTCCAATTCAGCTCTTTTTGTTGCTATTATATATATATATATATATATATATATATATATATATATATATATATATATATATGTCAGAATGTGGGAGACGCATATGTAATTATTGATAGTATGATGTTGTTAATCTTTGTTTGGTTTTCATTCTCAATTTGCTTCTTCTATCGGTGAGTCCTCTTATGACAGCTCTGGCTGTTGTCGTTTTTTGGATTGTTGAGTTGACATACTACCTCAATACCAGTACTTAATCCATTGTGATTCGTAGGTATTTCGCTTTTCTTTTCTATTCGATGTTTTGCATTGTCAGCTGTCTGGGTTACCTCTCCTTTTATTTAAGATAACCGCTTGTATTTGGTCTAAGTTCATGGCTATTTTCTATTGGATACTTCACTTGTGATTGGCGTCTGCTTAGTATAACTCTTTCTACAATCTTGCTAACTACTGAAAGTAAGCTGATCGACCTGTAATTTTGCGGAAACCTACCTATTGTCTTATCCTGGCTTAGAAATCATGATAAAGTGGGCTTCCTTACATCAGTTTGGAAAAAGCTCATATCTTAGTATCGCATTTGTTATGTTGGTTAGGTATGCTACTGATTCCGCTGGTAGATACATCAGAGCGCTGTTGGTGATTTCGTCAAGACCAAATGACCTGACCTATTTTTGATGACCTTTTTTTAGTTAGTTTAATTATTTCCTTCGGAGATGTACATGTAATTATCTCGTCCAGTTCTTTAGGCATTTCTTGATTTTCTTCGACTACTTCGATGAGATTTATATCTTCATATTGGTGATAATTAATTGTCTACTCTCTTTCTAGAATCCTTCTCATTACCTCGGTCTTTTCTTTGATGAAATAGACAGTTTCATTTTGCCGTGGAGTAGAGTTATGGATTTTCTGTCGGTTCTTAATATTCTTTAGAGTCTGCATATTTTGACTCTGTTTCTTTATTTCGTGCACATAGTTAGTCTGCCTTTGGGTTCTATGTTCTGTAGGCGCCTTTTTGACCGTTTTGTTTAGTCGATTTGCCCTGTTTAAAAGACATACTTCCTGGTTTCTTGTTTCTCTGGCTCTCTTTTTGGTCCTGTTCTTTTAGTTTATTATATCTTTTATTTCTTGGTTAATGTCTCTGACAAAAATTTGTCGACTAGAGACCAAGACAAGAAGCAATACGGAGCAGAGGACGCCTACCAACTAGATGGACTGATGGACGACCTGAAGCGTGTTAGCAATAACTAGATTCTAGCCGTACAAGATAGAGACGAATGGAAAGAGTTGGGAGAGACCTATGTCCAACAGTGGACGCACACAGGTTAATGATGGTGAGTGTGTCTAAATCTTTCCATATATATGTATATATATTTCTAGCTGTTCTTCAGTAGTGCTATTTCTTAGTGCTTCTTTGATGGTGTTTTTCTAGAACTTTTCCTTCTATTTCTTGAAGATTGTTAATCGTTATTATGTTGTTGATTCCAATACTCACAAGTCTTTTGAAGTTTGACCACTTTGTTTACTTTCTTTTTTTTTTGTTGTTGGGTTGTTTTCTTCCCATGTGCCTATTTGAAAATCCAGAGGGACTATGGAATGAATTTAAAAACCTAGTTAACAAAATACCCATAAATAATGATTATAGAAGTAACTTAATCAAGAAAAATCAATGAATGACAGAAGACGTCTTGAAATTAATGAAATAAAGTTGACTTATAAAATAGAATGAAACAGAATATAGACATCTAAACAAATTTAAAAACAAGAATTAAAAGGAAGATAAAATTAGCCATAGAAAAATGAATGGAAGTAAGGTGCGAGGAAACTGACGTTGTGATGTCTGGGCACGACTTTTTTAATGTGCACAAAGAAAAAGAAGAAATAAGTAACATATTTAAAAAAGGACTTCTCTTTATAATAGTTGATAATAGCAACAAAATTATTGTAAATGAGAATAAAGCAAGAAGAGAATGGCAACTTTATACACCAGAGTTGTTTCAAGATGACAGAAATTATACAAAATTGTACTAACGACTCAGAAATTATGAATTATTTATAAAAAATATTAAAATTAGGAAAGCTTGTGGTGCGGATGATACACTAACTGAGTTGCTAAAGCTAATAGATAAAGATAACATTAAAATACTAATAAAACTTGTTAATGCAATATATAACACTGGAATGATTTTCGCAGATTGGCTCAACTCCATCTTTGTTCATCATCCAGCCTCAAAAGTCCACTGCCGAACATGGGTCTCTTCCTCGTGTTTCCAACCCCGTCTATCTTGCGCCACTTTCATCCAGTTTTTATTTTTTCTTCTTAAATCTTTGGTTATTGTGTAGGTGATCGACCGAAGCTTCTTGTCTTGTCTTCCCTTGGTATTCATTCCAATAACCACTTTGTCCATCACCATCCGTCCATCACCATCCGTCCATCACCATCCGTCCATCACCAACCGTAGTTTGGTAGCCGAGGTTTTTGTCATAGTAAGTGTTTCTGCTCTGTATGTCAACACTGGGAGGACGCATTGATCAAATACATTTCAGTTTTCAATACGCTGCCTATCCAAGACCAATTCTCTTTAGTTTATGAGTTTTATTATCCTTGCCAATCATTATTTTTAATTATAATTACTATACCTAAAACACACAATGCTGGAAAATGATCGATCGATCGATCGATATCGATCAATTAGCATATTCAGTCACACACTTAAGATTTTTGTAAGAACAATCCACAACAGAATTAAACTCAAAAGCGAAGAAGATCTCGAAGATACACAATTTGGTTTTAAAAATATTATGGGGACTATGGAGGCACTTCGAAAAGGCATTTGATAAAGCACAGCATGTAAAACTATTGCAGATGCTAAAAAATATAGGAAAAGATGACAAAAATATTCGTGTCATTAAACATTTGTACTGGAATCAAACTGATATCATAAAAATTGGAAATAATTACACCAACGCAATCTCCATATAACGAGGACTCAGACGAGAACGCGTTTTATCTCAAACATTGTTTAATGTTTACTCGGACCAACTATTTAAAAAGGCACTTGAGAGACAGCCATATGGAATTGAAATCAACGGAGAACAATTTAATGTACTTAGATACGCGGACTATACAGTAATTCTGTCAGAACATATTGAAGGGCTCCAAATTCTGCTTGATCGTTTTCACGAACTAGGATGGACATTAAAATAAACTCAAACAAAACCAAATTTTCAATCATTAGTGGTAAGCCACATCCAGATGCAGAGCTTCAATTAAATGGAATGTACGTTGAAAAACTTCGCAAAATTACATATTTGGAAACTGTCATAACGGACCAACTAGATCCGGACATATATATATATATATATATATATATATATATATATATATATATATATATATATATATATATATATATATATATATAAAGTAGTTCGGTATTATGGAAATTAGCATTATGGAAAGCTCAAATGTAGTTTATATAATACCATGCGAAAATTGTGATAAGTCATACATCGGACACACATCTAGAAATCTAATAGGCAGACTAACATCACATAAAAGTGACCTTAGAAATATTAAAAATACGTGTGCATTAATAGATCATGCAATTAATAAAAATCATTCATTTAATTTCAATGAAACTAATATATTAAGACGCGAAAACCAATTAAATAAAAGAGAATTCTTAGAAATGGTATGCATAAATAAATATCAATGCGTTAATAAAAAAACTGATATTGATAAACTAAGCAATATCTATAATTACATTCTGTCTTACGAAAATTAATACTATAATTTTCCAATATTAGATTTTCTGACTATAAATATTAGAATTTCAAAAAATTTAAATATTCATATTTGGCGCCACTTTGTACGTAACCATAATAACAATCAAGAGCTAGTTAACAACAACAAAAAATATAATAAACAGAAACGAGTGTCTTTCTGACATAAATCAAACAATCAATGTCAAAATGAATTTTTACAAAATTAAATTAAATTGGAATATTGTACTTACATAACTGTATAATTTTTAAAATAAGTTAAGTTTTAATGTTTTGCAAATTTGAAAATTTAATGGATTAACCTCATGTTGTAAGTTTTTTTACTAGTTTTATACAATGCTATTTAGTTCTAATTTCGTTGTATTTACTGATACCATATTTTAGCATATCCTGAAGAAGCAAATAAATTTTGCGAAAGCTTGATTAAAGAACAAAGAGTTTTACTTTCCTGCCCTATTAATGACTGCAACCTCAAAATAAAACTTTATTATATATATATATATATATATATATATATATATATATATATATATATATATATATAAAACGACAAAAATACTTTTAAAAACTACTTTTATGTATAACGAATAATCGAATTATGTAAAACGAACTAGTAATTATCTCAGTTTAGAACGAAAACGAAGAACGGGTAAGTGCTACATTTGGTCTGTACTTTTGTATGAAGCAGAAGTGTGGACACTAAAAGTATCAACTGTGAACAGAATTAAAGCATTGGAAATGTGAATTTATAGACGGGTGCTAAAGATTCCTTGGACAGCAAGAAAAACTAATCACGAAGTACTTAGGAGGGTCAACAAAGGACTATGTCTAAGGATAGTTTTGTTTTCAGCTTCCAGAATCAGTTCAAAATTAGTTCACAGATTACTTATATGTAGTATTATTGGAATTTGAGATATACTTGTGTTTTTGTTGTTTGTTTTATTTATGTAAAATTATTATTGGTTTACACAAGCGATAACGAAACATTTTTGGAAGTAAAGGGTGTTTTTTTAGAGGTATAGAACTTTGAAATGGAATAAAACAAAGATGATTTTTATAAATTGACATAAAATTAACTTTATTCTAAAGATAATCTTTTGGCATTATAATTTACATATGATTTCTGGCATATGACCACCATGGTTGTCTCTGACTTAGTCTAACCTGGAGGTCCAATTTTCGATCACTTTTTCCAATATTTGTCGCCTTATATCGGCGATATCGCGGCGGACGTTGTGCTCCAAGTGGTCAATTGTTTAACACTTATTGACGTAGACTAAAACCTTCACATATCCCTACATAAAATAGTCTAGCAGTGTTAACTCGCACGATCTTGGAGGCCAATTCACGGTCCAAAACATGAAACTATGCGGTTACCAAACGTTTTTTTTAATAAATTAATTGTGGCACGAGCTGTGTGACATATTACGCCGTCTTATTAAGAAGACAGTTATCATGGATTTATAGCGGTCACCATTGACTGTAACGCTCTGGCCAGCATCGTTGTTGAAGAAGTATGGGCCATTGATTCCACCAGACCATAAAGCATACCAAACAGTCAGTTTTTCTGGATATAATGGTTTCTCAACATATCTTTGAGAATTATCTTAACTCCAAATAGGGCAGTTTTTGTTTGTTGACGTAGCCATTGAAGCAAAAGTGCGCTTCATCGCTAAACAAAATTCACTTATGAAAATTGGAATCAACGGCAATCTCGTTTTGGATGCACTCGCTAGGTAATGATGTACCTTCAATTCTTGCATAAGTTGGATTTTATAAGCACGCAAAGCAAGATATTTCCGCAAAATATTCCATAAAGTGAATTAACACGTATCCAACTGCTGTGCACGATGGCAGATAGACTGATTCGGGTCTTCCTGTATGCTTCTTCTTCTGTACGCACTGTACGACGTGTCTGTAAATGCGTTATTATCAGTTATAGTAAACGTGGTGCAAAAACGTTCCATGATTATTCGAATTACTTGCTCTGATGGACTATTATGTTGACCATAAAATGGACGTAGTGCGTGATACGTATTTCGAACAAAACCACAATTTCATAATAAATTTGTACAATTTGGAAGCATTGTTTAGGCGTCAAGTCTACTAATGCTGAAATGCTAAAACCCAACTTAACAAATCACTTAACAGCTGTCAAAATGGCCGACATTTAAAAAAGTGTTACCAACTTACATTTCTATGCGCTTGATGTCATCTGACCACCTTGTTGGAGGACGTCCTCGATTACGATAAGCATCGTGTCTAGGTCTCCATTTCAGAATTTTCTTCGTCCACCTTCCATCTTTTAATCTGGCAACATGCCCCGTCCATTTAAATTTCAATGTTGTAATCCTTTGAACTGCGTCAGTAACACCAGTTCTTCTCTTAATTATTGTATTTGATACTCTATCTCTGAGGGATATATTCAGCATTGACCTCTCTATCGCTCTCTGTGTCACTTGTATTTTATTGATTACTTTTCTGGTAAGGGTCAATGTTTCTGCTCCATACGTTAAAACTGGGAGTACACATTGATCAAAGACCTTCCTTTTCAAGCACATGGGAATGTCTGATCTAAAGACTTCTCTTAGTTTTCCGTAAGCCGCCCATGCCAGTCCTATTCTCCTGTTTAGCTCCATTTTTTGATTATCTCTTCCTAATTTAATCTCGTGGCCCAGATATTTATAGCTATACACCTGTTTAAGATGTATAGCTATAAATTAATAAATGAGGTAGAAAAAAAACCTCTCTAAAAAAGTCTTTTATTTGGATAATAATCTGAAAATGGCTTCAAACATTTTTTTGCGGAGGAAATATGACAAACTTTTTCAATGAACTAACTGATTTGTGAGGAATCCGGAGAATTTTTTAATTTTTGCAGAATATCACTCATAGATTTTGAATTTTTGCTTCAGAAAATTGAGCCCATGATAAAAAAAACAGACTAAAGTAAGACTTCCAATACCACCAAAAATAAGCTTGGCAATAACATTACGACATTTGGCCACTGGGGACAGTTACCAAAGTTTGCATTATTTATTTCGAGTATCATCACCAGCAATTTCGCTGATTGTGCCGGAAGTTTATAAAGCAATTACTACTAATTTGTGGATTATTAGAAAATATAAGTTCCACATTAAATTGAAAGGTAGACCAATTAGCTTTCAAATCATTTCATTTAGAGAATGAGGTAATAGAAAAAGTTCAAGAACTTATTTGCATTTGTATAAGTATTGGATAATGATCAGATCCAAGCGTCTTTGTTTTATTTTTCTTCAGCTTTTTCCATCTCAAGGGTTGCTATTGCTTACTCTTCCTCGCTACGAATTTCTTTACATCGGGTCTTTTTACCTAAATCTTTCTCTCTTAAGTTCTCTGCCAGACAGTCTTTCCCTCATCTCCACGAATTTTCTCTATCTCTCATTTCATCAACTTTTAGCAGCTCTATCCTTCCTCCCACATAGGTTTTAGTTCTACGTCTAATATGTCCAAACCATTGCAGTCTTTGTTCTTAAGTCTTTCTTGAGACTATAGTCACCCCGGCTCTCTCCATAATCAAGTCGTTTCTGATCCTGTCACTTCTAGCGTTACCCAACATCCATTGTAACATTTGCATTCCAGATATCTTTATCTTCTTTTCCTGAATATTCTTCACACGCCACACTTCACCGCCGTACACCAACGCAGGTCTTACCACACTCTTGTGTATCTTTTCTTTCAACTCTTTAAAATTTTTTTGATCACAGAGTAAGCCACTCATTCGCTTTCAACTAAACCAACCAGCCTGTATCCTGTGGGAAATTTTCCTATCTAGTGTCCCTTTTTTCGTTCAATAGGAGCCAAGTTATTTAATTTGTCCTTCTCGTCCCCCTCTTCCTCCCTTCCTCTTCAATAGCCCTTCTCAAACTCTCGTACTTCTCCTTCACCATTTTTTTGTTCTCCTCTACTAACACGATATGAGCCTCCTCCGATACTTTCGCTGCTAGTATATCTATATTAAGTTTAAACAAGTAGCGACTCAGCTGAAGAACCTTAATGCAAACCAACCGTCACTAAAAACTTTCAGTCAATGCGACACCCTTACTTTAGTCTAGGCTCTCTCATACATATCCTTCACGAGCATTACGTACTTCCTAGGAACCTATTTCTCTCCACGGCTCTTGTCTAGGAACTGTGCCTTCTCAAGATCTATAAATAATAAATGTAGCTCTCTTTCTTTTCGCTGTATTTCTTTATTAACTGTCTTAAAACAAACAAAGCAAACAAGCGAAGCGTTGTCTTCCTTCCTGGCATAAATTTATATTGTGTGTAACATTAACTTTATTCCTCTATTGCTTTTAGGCAAAGAATGTCTCTTTATCTTTATATAATGAGTATACATAGAGAATACACTCTTTCCATGCATTGGACCCCGTTTCTTCCTCATATATCCTACGAGCCTTTCAAATCTTCACAGGCATTTCATCAGTTCTTATTGCCATATCACTATTCATCCTATTTAAGGCCTCTATAACCTTATCCCTCACTAAACCCGGTATCACATTCTCATTTTGATCATTTGTTTTTTAAGCATCCTCTGTCTCTAATCTGGTGTTCTTCATTTAGCAATTTTCTAAAGTACTCATAGCATCTTTGCTTTATTTTAACATCGATTCTCCTCGAACACTCTTCCATCCACATTCTCAATCTAGTGCAGCTAGGGTAAGTCCTTTGATGACTTGTCCCTTACTTTAGCAATGCTCTATATCCTTTTCATCCCCTTAAATGTTTTCAATTCTTTATACAGCTGTGTATACGATAACATTATAGTGTATTTACAATTAATCCCCCTTTAAATTTGTTAGCAATACGTAAAGAGAAAATTGTTAGTTCTATTGCAGTGAGTGTGCCTCTAGAGAAAATTAAAGTTGGACTCCCGTCATTCGTAGTAATCATATGCAGGCCATCTATCGCTTTGACTAAAATGTTTCCAAGTAAATTCTTAGGAGGTGGGCGCCAAAAATTATGATGTACATGAAAGTTTCCAAAAAATAGCGTTTATTACAATTATGAAAATAAATTCGTCCAATATCTTTTGACAAAATTAAGGTTGATAAATTTGTAAACAAAAACAATGTTACGATTATCTAAGCTTCCGATTGAAGCTGCATATACTTCTATGTTGGGATTAAAGTTATAATTAACATAAACTTCTCCACAGTCTATTCCTTCATTCACGACAACTCGTAATTGGACGTTTCATACCCAGTTGGAGTGATTTACGTTACGTCATAATTTTACTAATAAAATCTGGTCGCAGTATTACGCGTATTTGAAGTTTGAACTTTCGACAAGTTACATGTCGTGCTTTATTGCTGCGTTGTCAGAATTAAACCGAAAGGAAAAATTGGCTTGGGAAAAAATTTCAAACATAAAGATTTAAAAACTGGTAAGTGGGTGAATTTTGAATTATTAGATTTAAAAAGAGTCATTGAAGATTTTTTACGGTGTACTCACTTGAAAAAGATAATGCGATATGTTTCCAAGAGCAGGACAGCAAGTCTCTTAGGAAATAAATGATCTCTTCAATATCTTCTTCCCGTAAAAGCAAAATAGACAGTCAACCTTTCTTGGAAAATGTTCAAGTAATTCGATTTCAGTTTTAATAAGAAAAAAGTGCTTATTAAACAATTAAATTTTAGTACAAAAGATCTTCGTCCACTGAATAAAACAGAATATTATTTTGATTTACATTTTTAATAACCTGTTTTTTATTTACGTAACTTTTTAGTTGATAGCTTCATACAATTTGCCCGAGTTACTAAATTTGAGAGTACAATTTGGTGAACATGATCATATTAGGTATATCATTAATCGTATGAGCTTCTAGAAGCGCTTTAACAAGGATGATTTTACCAGGAGAATACAACAGAATAAAATTAGGTTACAAATATTTCTTAGAAACTCTAAAGTTTCTGTAACCACTGATTTATGGGTAAAAGAATACACAAAACTGGGCGTACTGAATCTATGGGTTTATTATTTCTATTACAATATGTATATTAAAAAACATGTATATATGCGTTAAAGAAATTAAGAGCTACCGAAATATTTCACGAACTCCGATAAAGAGATGACCTTCGAGAATTTTTTAAGAAACCGAATCATATGACAGTCAAATGTTTTAAGATAATTCGTTGTGATTATATAAACTAGCAGAGTAGAGCTTTGAATTGGCGATTCTATATATCATCAGTGCTAATTTTTCTTAGTGATAATTATTACGGTAACAAGTAATTAATTATGATATTTGTTATAAAGTGGGTTTTGAGTTTAAATTAAGTTGGTTAAATCACGTTGTGCTTCATTTGATCACTGAACCTACAACGTAACAATTGGCCTCGTGGAAAATTTGTATGGGGAAATCAAGAAGCAAGACCAAGATGGATGAAATTGAAGATATGATTGCCCCAAAAAAAGAAAAAAGAATCTCATGAAAAACGGAAAAAGAAAAAGAAAAACGACGACAAGAAGCTAAAGAGAGATATCGTCAGGAAGATAGAGATTAACTTATGAGTCTTATATCAAAAATAAAGACCTAAAAAGTGGGTACACAATTAATGAAAAAAAAGTCAACGAGAAAAAAGAAGATATGATTAACCTTCGAGTGGTAACGTACGGTCTCTGACACTGACGTATTGGATTTTTTGCGTTAAAACACAAATGCGCATACTGTTTTGTTTGCGCGACCAGGTAGCTTTCTAACCTCTATTCAATCTTGAAAAATCTGTGGCCTAGTACCGACAGTTCATAGGTTATTTGATCCGACAGTGTGAGAGACTGACGTTACCATTTATGTTATACTTAAGGGCAAGTTTTTGTCGTCTTGGGTCCATAGTAAGTTAAAATAATTGATTTTAAAAATTGTATATGAATATGGATTACGAATCAGAACAAGCAAGGTTGCACTAACTTTTTGACAAAATTTTTGCTAACTCCGAACCCGAACCAGAAGATGACGACGCAAGTTTGCAAGATGGTCGTTCAGGAGTTCTATACTATCATACCAAGTCGGAGGAGTATTTCTGTGATGAAGAATATGTCGAAACTCATGTAGCAGTAGAAGTAACATCCCACATGAATTGAATCGTAACATTCGAACTCTCGCTAAAAATGTTGTTCCCAATTAGTGAAAAAATAGATTTGGGAATGTTTTTCACTACAGATAATTTAGAAAAAATAGAAGAATGCACCAACAAGTTTAAAGCATTGAAACCTTTGTGCATTGATTGCATAAAGCATAAAGTATTGACTGTGTTGTTATTGACATAGTCAGTAACAACACGGCTAGGCCAATTATAGAATTAAAATCTATCGAATAATTGATCTGTTGGGTATGTTATACATATCTGGCGCTAACAAAAGCAATATTCGGGATGCTAATAAACAAAGGCAAGAATTCGAGAATTCATAATTTTAATAAACGCTATTTTTTGGAAACTTTTATGTACATCATAATTTTTGGCGCCCACCTCCTGAGAATTTACTTGGAAACATTTTAGTCAAAGCGATAGATGGCCTGCATATGATTACTACGAATGACGGGAGTCCAACTTTAATTTTCTCTAGAGGCACACTTACTGCAATAGAACTAAAAATTGTGTCTTTACGTATTGCTAACAAATTTAAAGGGGAATTAATTGTAAATACACTATAATGTTATCGTCTACACAGCTGTATGAAGAATTGAAAACATTTAAGGAGATGAAAAGGCTATAGAGCATTGCTAAAGCAAGAGACAAGTCATCAAAGGATTGCACTACCTGCACTAGATTGAGAATGTGGATGGAAGAGTGTTCGAGAAGAATCGATGTTAAAATAAAGCAAAGATGCTATGATTACTTTAGAAAATTGCTAAATGAAGACCACCAGATTAGAGACAGAGGATGCTTAAAAAACAAATGATCCAAATGAGAATGTGATACCGGGATTAGTGAGGGATAAGGTTATAGAGGCCTTAAATAGGATGAATAGTGATATGGCAATAGGAACTGATGAAATGCCTGTGAAGATTTGAAAGGCTCGTAGGATATATGAGGAAGAAACGGTGTCCAATGCATGTGAAGAGTGTGTGGTGATATCATTATATAAAGATAAAGAGACATTCTATTCGTAAAAGCAATAGAGGAATAAAGTTAATGTTACACACAATATAAATTTCAGAGGGGACTGTAGAGCAAATTTTAAGAAGAGAGACATCGATAGGAAAAGAACAGTTTGGGTTTATGCCAGGAAGGAAGACAACGCCTCGCTTGTTTGCTTTGTTTGTTTTGAGACAGTTAATATTGTTTATTATTTATAGATCTTGGGAAGGCACAGTTCCTAGACAAGAGCTGTGGAGATATATTGGAGAGAAATAGGTTCCTAGGAAGTACGTAATGCTCGTGAAGGATATGTATGAGAGAGCCTAGACTAAAGTAAGGGTGTCGCATTGACTGAAAGTTTTTAGTGACGGTTGGTTTGCATTAAGGTTCTTCAGCTGAGTCCCTACTTGTTTAAACTTAATATAGATATACTAGCAGCGAAAGTATCGGAGGAGGCTCCTTGGTCAATGATATTTGCTGATCATATCGTGTTAGTAGAGGAGAACAAAAAAATGTTGAAGGAAAAGTTCGAGATTTTGAAAAAGGCTATTGAAGAGGAAGGGAGGAAGAGGGGGACGAGAAGGACAAATTAAATACCTTGGCCTCCTATTGAACGAAAAAAGGAACACTAGATAGGAAAATTTCCCACAAGATACAGGCTGGTTGGTTTAATTGAAAGCGAATGAGTGGATTACTCTGTGATCAAAAAATTGTTAAAGAGCTGAAAGAAAAGATACACAAGAGTATGGTAAGACCTGCGTTGGTGTACGGCGGTGAAGTGTGGCGTGTAAAGAATATTCAGGAAAATAAGATAAAGATATCTGGAATGAAAATGTTACAATGGATGTTGGGTAACGCTAGAAGTGACAGGATCAGAAACGACTTAATTAGAGAAAGAGACTATAGTCTCAAGAAAGTCTTAAGAACAAAGACTGCAATGGTTTAGACATATTAGAGAATTCGAGAATTCGAGAATTTGATCCAGATGCGTGAGAATTAAGGGCCTTTTATTTTAATCTATCAAAGCATTACAATCTTCAACATATTTTCAACATATTTTCAACATATTGATGAACATATTCGCAAATGAGCCCTAGAACAAAAATATTTCAAAGACAATTTGTATGAGCCGTAATAGCCGAAATTTGTGGCATGCATACAAGAAACCAACCTATCCAGAATAATGTGTTCGAAAGATGTACGTTCTGTAGTAGTAAGAAAAACCGAAAAACTCGGTTTATTGTAGGCAGTGTAGCAAATATATGTGTTTGGAACATTTAACTGGACTATGCATTGTGGCGTGGGCAATAAAAAAGAAAATGAGGAAGTAAACGGACAATAAATTCAGTTTATGCTTGACATACATTGAATAATTTTATTTGTTTTCTGACATTTTAACCCTTGACGATATGTTTGTTGATATTTTGTATTCAAAAACATATCTTTTTGTGGATTGTTTGTCAATATATGTTTGTATCTAAAAAGAGCCAATTTTTTTGTATATAAATAAATATTGATCATTCCTTACTATATTATTATTTAAATATAGTCATATTAAATATTTAGCTTCATTAAAATATTAAGAGAAAATCACAACCTAAGATATTCATTATTAAAAAAGTCGGTTTCAGAGACCGACGTTACCAACTATGTTACAAGAGTTCACGTTACCGGCGGAAGGTTAAAGAAATTGAAATAACAAGAAAAGAGATAAGACATGATCACGTAACGGGAACCGTAGAAACTAAAACGACCAAGCAACTGAGAGTTGAAGGTAAACCAGAAGTGATTTGTTCTCCTGTCAACGGAATAGCTAGTACTCCTATATTTGACGATAAGACCTTCTGGCCAGTATACCGAAGGCAATTAAAAGCCGCAGCACCAAATAATGGATGAGAAAATAAACAGAAGGCGACATCTTTCATATCAGCACTTCAAGATAAAGCTGCCGAAAGTCAGATTTTAGTTTAAATAAAGTTAGTTAAACCACGTCGTGCTTCACTTAACTTCTGAACACACAGTACAACAAAACAATATTCTAATTAAAAGGGATGGAATGAGTAGAGTTCGTAACTTAAACTTACACCAAAATATTTAGCTGGCTTTTAGATCTGTTTAGTACATTTTCTGAAAATTTAAGATTAAATTTAGATCCTACCTTAAACAGATACGTTTTATGACAGAAAGAAAAGCTGTCATAAATCTTATCTGCCTTGGCTAAGGAATTAAAAATATATACAAAATGCATTGAAGATATTAAAATTTAATTTTTTTTACGGATATTCTAATTAAAACTAATGTTAGTCTCTCTGGAAGTCTTTTTAATATGATGGTTAACGTAAAATCGATATTAAAATAAATTAAAAATTTGAAATTACTGCGAATATTTTATATAAAATTTATATCTTGTGCTTTTTGGTGATTAAATATTTTTATTTGCATGTAATGGAATTTTTAGCTTGTTTAATTATACAGAGCACTAGAGCTTTCTATAAATCCTCTTTACTTTATAAGTCCATTAGTTCAACTTTAAAATGGATTCATCCACGTCTGCAACATACCATGTTTTCCTACTTAAAATAGTTTCCTTTCTGAATCACAAAGGGGTGTTCACTAACTGTGGTTTTCAATTGGAGAGTTTTCTTTTTTTATTCTATTTACAGAACGAAGTGTTTGGAATGCTAGCGGAACGTATTCACGAGTTTGTATACTTTTCTGGTTAAAGTATTCACCGGACCGTTAAAAACATCCAGCGAGAAATTTTAGTCTTCTAAACACCGTCTGTGTTAAACAGATTTAAAAATTTCAAAGAAGCTTCTTTTAACACGGTGACATGGCAAAACTGCAATTGTTGTACATAGCTTATAATATAAAGTTTGAATTCACAATGTTTTTCTAAAAGTTATTGTATATATTTTCCAGAAAATGGAAGAGTGTTAAGGCTAGAATAAATTTAAAATTTTTTTATTTACTATTTTGGCAATAATTTAAAAAAAAATAATTATTTAAAATTTAACAAATACGAGAGAATGTCAAGAACTTTAATCAACTTTCGCTCTTAACAGTTATAATTAGACTAAATAATAATTAATTAAATGAAATATATTATACCTGTAACGATAAGAGTACCAAAGAGAATTGAAATACTATTATAAAATAATACTAATAATATTAATAATAATAATTTAATAAAAATAATACCTCAATCAAACATGGGAGCTTATCGTCTATGCTTCGCCTAGCTCAGTCCCTCAAGTGTGAATTCGTCTTAAACTATGAATTAAACCATGAACCTTTAGCTGGTAGCAAATAAAACAATTATTTAACTAGACATATTCATTTAAAATAAAAAATAATATTTAAGTACCAAAAAATAACCCTACCAATGCTTTACAGTAAATACATTTGAGCGATACTTATGGCATCGATGGGGTGCTTGCTATTAAATATCTGTGGCCTCCCAATTAGATAGTTATGTCCTCCTCACAGCTGCAGTTAGGTCCTCCGGAGCATGTTATTCCATATATACTACAGTAAATATTCCATAAAACCAATAAAGCCAATAAACTTCTAGAAATATCCCATAAAGCCAATAAAGTAGTAACACAGCCAACAAATTCTCCAATAATGCCAATAAAACTAATAATACAGACAATAAACTAAAATATTAAACATCCTGTATTAGAGAAACATCCAAGGGGGTTTAACTTCCTTGCCAGTTTACAAAATTACAGTGAAAAAAATGGCAGATCGCAAGGATAAAATGAAAGAATTACTATTGAACTTAGCTAAATTTTGTTGGATTTCTACTGCACAAAATTATAAAACGTGGCTTAGAAAGAAGTAAGGTTATGAATATTCAAAATGCTGTCAGAATTATAGAATATAGATAACAATGAAAGTACTCACCCCAAGAGAATTCTGCAGATCATAAAATGAAGCTTATAATAATTCTTACCTTCTTTTATAAATTTTAATTACAGACAAAAAATAATCCCACCACGTTTAGAAAAGTTGATTGACAAAAAATAGGAATACTGAAATGAAGTTTGCACAGATGACATAGGACGTATGCCTGTGATGGAATTAGCTCTTCTATCAACATAGAACAGAATATTTAATCTATCGGACAGAAAGAAAGAGGGCGAATATTTATTCTACGGGAGAGAAAGAGAGAGAAAAGAAAGACAGAGAAAAACGGCGCCAACTACTTTTTTGACGAAAAATTAGTAAAAACGAAACTGAAGGCAAAGGAATTATTAAATTAATAAGGAAATTAAAATAAAATAATTATTTAAATATAATTTAATAAAGATGTGACGTTTATAACATTACATAGCTTAAAAAACTAAATAATATTTCAATAGTTGTAGTTTTCGATTCATATAGATCAATAGTCCCCGCGCTCACACTTCGAATTGTGGATCTTCTCTTGTCTTAGTTGACTTACGTCAATTGTTATTACCAACTGAATCTCGTATATAATAATTAAATTTACTATAAATATCACAACTTTCGTTTACATTAATTCATCTATTTTTTTCCATAGACAGATTACAAAATTGTCGAAAACTTTTACTCAAATGTCATTCGTTTTCCAATTGGAGACACATGGTATATCGAAAACTTTTAATTTAAAATTTTAACATAAGTCATCATCTGTTATGATGCCATTAAAACTTTAAATTTTCCTAGTAATAACTGAAACATATGTCCTTCAAATTAAAGAAAACTTCGTTATGACATATATAAAAACCAAAGAATTATTCATTTTTGTGGGTTGAAGCACAGATAGGTCTTAAATACAACAAACATGTTGACTTATTTACTAACAAAGCCATTATTACTGGATCGCACACTGGTCACCAAATCTATAGACAAGACGCAATAACAATAATTAAAAATAATATCAATAGTAAATGAAAACAATCATCACATATAAACAGTACACATTCTTCCTCCAAAAAACTACCTTGGAATTACACTGTCCATTGGTATATAGACCTGGACAAAAAGGTGATATATCAAGTACAAAAAGCAAATAGACTTGAAGGATGCCTTAATAACACTATATGGCGACACAGATACACTAACACTGAGATGAAGTCAAGAATTTATAAAGGCAGTGTCTTTTTCATTATTATATATATATATATATATATATATATATATATATATATATATATATATATTATTTTATATTATTAAAGCAACTGATAAAGTCCTCGTAGACATACCGTCTCAGGACTTGCAACTTAATGTAGAGTCATATGTCGCCATGTTACCAATCCAACGGTAACTTTACCATCTTAATTTTAAACTAGACATAATGTAAACTAAATTTCATTTAGTAATTTTTAAAGGGTTTTACCCCCATATTTAGTGGCTATTTCCATGTATTAACCTGACACTGATGATGGAATACTTATTCCAATTATAGTTTTGTCAATTTAACATAGCCCAAATGGGTTTTTTATATACCTTTTGATAAAGGATTTTATTAAAAATTTTTTTTAATATATGGTATACAGCCAACTACAGGAACTTAGTTTCCTTGTGGATTTTAAAACTTAAAACCTAAAAATTGAAAATTTATTAGAGTTAATTCTTTATATAAAATTTCAGATTAAAAATTGTTGACATGACATTTGTCTCTAATTCGGAAAATAGTAAGGAGAAGAAAGCCTATATAGATCCTTTGTAACGACTTTTTGACGCTATATACCAGCTTGGTCACCTACTTGATGACTGGCTTACTTCCACATTTATACCTTTAACTTAGAAAACAGCAGCAAAATATATAAGGGCTACAGAACCATAAGGTTATTGAGCCAAGTGCTAAAAGTATTTCTGTATATTTTCCATGACAGAATTTACCCTGTTTTATAACGGCATCTTGAAGAAATTTAGTTTGGCTGTAGAAATGCTCTTGGCGCGAGAGTCACTTTAAGCTTACAGGTAGTGACCCAAAGAGCTAAAAATAAGAATAGCAAAGTTTTCGCTTGATTTGCGGTCTATGAAAAAGCGTTTGACAGAGTAAACCACGAAAAACTTATAGCTATCATACAAAGGTAAAGTTAAAGTGAAAAACAGGTAGTCTGAGCAATTTAGCATACTACGAGAAGTTCTTCATATATGTGTGTTGTCGTAGATGTTATTTAAAATTTACTCTGAGCATCTCTTTACACAAGCTTTGGAGGATATTGAAAATGGTATATCAGTTAACGGGATTTGTATAAATAATTTTAGGTAGCTATTTGCCGACAGTGTAGAAGGATTTCGGCGGTAAATTGATAGACGGCTCTTAATAGACGGTATAGTATGCATTTTAATATTGGCAAGTCTAAGGTAGTGATCATCAGAAGAAATCATAACATTAACCATCAATTCCTTGAAAGCAATACTATCAAAAGTTAAGAATTTCACATATCTGAACTGCAACCATCAGTCATCAGAAATCAGAAATAAAGATAAAAACGAATACAGAGAATCCACGCAATAATCAGGCAAAAGATAAGACATGCGAAAACACAATTTCATAGTAAAGAATGTAATGAAATTAAACAATATGTATCTTGGCAGTAATATCATTGTCAGCTGGGATCCAACCATAGAAATTAAAAGCCGCATAGGACAAGCCCGAGCCGCATTTGTAAAAATAAGGAACGTGCTTTGCAGCCACGATTATATAATTGACCTTCGCTTTCCAATGACATGAGGAGCTCTTTTGACGCTTGAATCAAACAATATAACTGGTCAATATAAGACGCAAGCTAGAACACTTAGGTCACATTATGAGACACCCTGAAAAATATGAACCTTTACATCTGATCATTCAGGAAAAGATACAAGGTTACCATGGTCATGGTACAAGAAGCACATCATGGCTGAAAAATCTAAGATAATAATACGAAAAATCAACTACATCATTATTTAGAGCTGCTATTAATAAAGTCACGATTGCGAATATGTTAGCCAACATGACATCCAACGATCGATAACAGTCATGGAACTAGAAGAAGAAGAAGAACTGCAACCTAATAACCGAAGATTGGAATCACTCTCGTAAAAGCCATATTAGAATCAAGAAATCTAGATGTATATTTTACAAAATGAAGAATATGCTGTGTAACTTACATCTTAAATATGTTACAGATATCATGAACACATCATGTCACTAATAAAGCCGATTTGAAAAGGATAGGTCAACAATAAGACCTAATTTTTACGGTAAAACAAAGAAAATTGTCATACTTCGTTGAGATATTGCGAAACGAAAACTACCATATCCTTTAACTCATGAAGGGCAAAGTGAGAGAAAAAAGAACCAAGTAACGACGTATTTCATGGTCTAAGAACTTACGATAGTGGATCAAAAAACTTCATTGGGCTTATTCAGGGAAGCCGTGAATAAGGTGTTGTAGGTTAGAGTGTGACTGCCATGATAGTCTTTAACATCCGAAACGGAGAGGCACCACAAGAAGAAGAAGTGCTAGAGTGATTACCAACTTCCAATGATAATAGAGTACTGCAAAAATAAGCAGATCAATCATTCATTGATCAACACGTGTTATCTGATTTCGACTAGTTTTAATATAGAGCTCTAATTTGACAAGCGAAAAACTATAAGAACATTTTAAAATATAATAATAAACAAATTTGTAAGATTAAAAACCTTTTTTTTTTGTAAAGATAATTTTTTTTTAAATTTAAAATAATTTACATAATTATGCTTTGCAACTTTTATAAAAAATAAAAATTCTAAAAGGACTCAAAACAAACAAGAATTAGTTATCTTTTTAACAATTCTGTTCACCTCATTAAAAGTAAAAAAATGGAAATTATAATCTTTTATTTTTATTTATCAATACACATTTAATTTATTTCACTTTATTGAACCCTTATAATATAATGATATAACCACATCAAAAATGTATGTAACACTATTGTAATAGTTTACCTGATTAAGAGAAATTCTCATATCAAATCCGCTCGGGGATAGCCACTCAAACAGGAAAATCATGAAGGTTGCGGCTTGTATGGCAACGATGCCGACCAACATCCAGGACGCAGTATCGAAAGGCTCCAGGAATGCTGTGGGGGAAATAATTCCCGTGCGTTTAGCAACAATGATGGCTATGCCGGTCTCCATGAAAGGCACGCTGAAATCAACCTGAAATAATTTACAACACGTCAGTCGCAATATTGGGAACAAAATAGACACGAAGAATAGCACATAGACTAAAGGGCGATGACATTTTTATTAAATACATTTGGAATACATTTTGAATTGAAATCAAACAATTCTAATTATTCTAAACAATAATCTAATTATTAAATAGATAGCATTATTTATCTTAAGCTCAAATATTAAAATAGTACCAAAAAATTTCAGTGATGTGTTAGAGGGAGTTGAAATACAAAATTTAAAATTATTGTGAATTATACCGGGCAATAAAGGATTATAACCAAAGTAAAAAATAAAATTTTTTAAAGAGAATATTTTACATCATTTCAAAATCCAAAACTCACTTGAAGTATGAGTTGACTAAATTTTACAGTGTAGTCTGACTGTACTGATATTTTGACACTAAAAAACGTACATATCAACGCCGATAGTTCAATCCCTTTATAATAATAAAAAAAATCTAACTGTCAAGGATTCAAAATATCCTTTGAATTTTTAGTTACTGTTCTTGAAAATCGTATTTCCTGTATCACAAATGAAGTCGTCTTTTAGATTTGAGTAATTTTTAAAGATATTACTATATATAAATTAAGCAAATATTGCAATTTTTTTATATATACTTTATGATATTTACAATTTCGGATAAATTTAATATTATATTTATGTATATTTTTTTATTGGTCAATTATACTTCAGGTAAAATATGACAATATTATACGAATATATTATATATATATATATATATATATATATATATATATATATATATATATATATATATATATATATATATATTATATATATCTATATTAAAATATAGTAAAGACTACGACAGTCAATTTATATTTCTAAAGTAGTCAACTAGTGAATTCAGAGGTTTAATCGGTCATTCAGGTTGGCTAATAAAAAAAAAGTCAACTACTTCATAAGTTTATCGAAGACATTTCGCTTTATATTTCTAAAGCTTCATCAGTTCTCTAAAATATAACAAATGACATACAGTTTATAAGAAATATTATCGATGTTATCATATATCTACTGTACACTTTACTAATTATTTAAAACTAACTTAACCAAAAAAGGAAAAACAAAAAAAAAAACAAAAAACACACAAAATCTACAGAAAATAATGTAATAATTTTCGGTATCGCGTCAAGTTGTTTGCTTAGATTGCAATAAATCAGAGCTTTGTTGGTCTTCAGTGGAGAACCATCTAAATGAAGCCAAATGTTCGTTTAAAAAAATATCTACGAATATGAACATTATTTTCTGTAGAGTTTTTGTGTTTTTTGTTTTTTTTGATTTTCCTTTTTTTATTAAGTTAGTTTTAAATAATGAGTAAAGTGTACAGTAGATATAAAGGGTGTTCCAGAATGAAATTTAGTTTTCAAATGAGCCTTATGCCGACCCTGTCCAATTGTACGAAGTCGTAACAATCGTGCGGATTTGTAGAGAATTCATTGTGTGTTCGTAGTTCTCTGCCTACCATAGCCATGGCGCAGTGGTCGGGTGAACAACGCGCTTATATGCTGGAGGCATACTTTAAAAGGCGATGATTCATTCACCATAGCTCGTCGTCGGTTTTGTGAACACTATAACATTCGCCGCTTACCTGATGCACCATCAGCTCCCTTCAGTTTCCTAGATGGAAACGTCAATAAGCAGGCTTCGCTATACTGGGCTAATGAGAATCCACGACAATTACACCAGAAGCAACTCCATTCTAAAAAAGAGACCGCGTGGTGTGGCATGTCTGCACACGGAATAATTGAACTATAGACTTTTCCTGGTTATAATGAAGACAGCACCTGGTTCCAACAAGATGGTGCCACACCACATACAGCCATTCTTTCGATGGACGCGGTTAGAGAATTGTTTCCAGGCACCGTCATCGCATTAAGCGGTGACATCCCCTTTTCGCCACGATCGCCAGATCTAACTCCGCTGGACTAGAGTTTTTGCTAGCTTAAGATCTAGATTGGAGCAGTGCCATGTACAAGACGGTCAACATTTAAAAGATATTTTATTTAAACATTAAAATCCGCATGTCTTTTGGTTTTAAATTTTTAATTAAACTTATTTTAACATACAGGGTAACGGAGTTTCATTTATTCAAAAACTAAATTCCATTACGGAACACCCTTTATGATAACATCGATAATATACTACATATTGAGTTGTAAGTTATGAACTATAAACATCTGTATTTCTTATAAACTCTATGTCATTTGTTATATTTTAGAGAACTGATGAAGCTTTAGAAATATAAAGCGAAACGTCTTCGATAAACTTATGAAGTAGTTGACTTCTTTATATATATATATATATATATATATATATATATATATATAATATATATATATATATATATATATATATATATATATATATATATATATAAGGAAGTAAACGTTAAATAGTGGGTTTGCAGCAATAAAAATGAAATGTGTACTCTTTTAAATTTTTATTCCAAGCTTTCGGACATTGGTTATGTCCTTCATCAGGGAGCTACAAATGTGATTAAGAAATTGTTGGTGTTGGTATAATTAATTAAAAATTGTTTCTACTTACAAACTTAACGAGGTTGTATCAACAAAGATCTATTATAATATTGATAAAATTTATCATGGTCTCTCATCTATTTTAATATATAAAAACTATTTTTATGTTTAAAATTTTAAAAAAATTACTGTAAATACAAAAACACTTAATTATTCTAAATAAATACGTGACATTATTTTGACAAAATTCTTTCAAATGTCAATTGATAAATTGTTGTTTGTGTTATTATTACATTTATCTAGTAGTAACAAATAGGAGAACATTTCATTTAGATGGCCAATATCCGTTTTATGATTCATTGTATTATTATTTTGGCAAATGTAGGCCATTTCAAGAAAAAGTCTTTTGGTGATGTTACTTTCCTGTTCTACTACTTTGATGTTATTATAATCTATCTGATGCCCATTTTTAAATACATATTCACCCAATGCAGTTTTTTCAGGATGCAGTCTATTATCTGACTTGTGGGATGTAATGCGATCTTTAAGGCATCTTGATGTTTGACCATAGTATACTTGTTCACATGATCCACACGGTATACAGTAAACAACATCTGTTAAAGACAAGAGTGCGGATTGGTCTTTAAGTTTAGAAAAAACTTTGTTAACTGTTAGTACCGTTTTATTATTTTATTCATCAATTAATAATATCAAAATTGCACATAAAACGGTACTAACAGTTAACAAAGTTTTTTCTAAACTTAAAGACCAATCCGCACTCTTGTCTTTAACAGATGTTGTTTACTGTATACCGTGTGGATCATGTGAACAAGTATACTATGGTCAAACATCAAGATGCCTTAAAGATCGCATTACATCCCACAAGTCAGATAATAGACTGCATCCTGAAAAAACTGCATTGGGTGAATATGTATTTAAAAATGGGCATCAGATAGATTATAATAACATCAAAGTAGTAGAACAGGAAAGTAACATCACCAAAAGACTTTTTCTTGAAATGGCCTACATTTGCCAAAATAATAATACAATGAATCATAAAACGGATATTGGCCATCTAAATGAAATGTTCTCCTATTTGTTACTACTAGATAAATGTAATAATAACACAAACAACAATTTATCAATTGACATTTGAAAGAATTTTGTCAAAATAATGTCACGTATTTATTTAGAATAATTAAGTGTTTTTGTATTTACAGTAATTTTTTTAAAATTTTAAACATAAAAATAGTTTTTATATATTAAAATAGATGAGAGACCATGATAAATTTTATCAATATTATAATAGATCTTTGTTGATACAACCTCGTTAAGTTTGTAAGTAGAAACAATTTTTAATTAATTATACCAACACCAACAATTTCTTAATCACATTTGTAGCTCCCTGATGAAGGACATAACCAATGTCCGAAAGCTTGGAATAAAAATTTAAAAGAGTACACATTTCATTTTTATTGCTGCAAACCCACTATTTAACGTTTACTTCTTTACGTTGTCAGCAAATACTTCTGGTTCATTATATATATATATATATAAAATTGCATTTTAAGTTCGATAGCATATATATTTCAACGAAGTTATTGCCAAATATAATACCAAACAGTGTAATTGTGATGGACAATGCCAGCTACCACAGTCGTAGGCCGAATAAATTTCCATGTTCTAATGACACCAAACTTAGAATCCAGGAATATATGCTGGAAAATGATATATTAAGGATAATGCTAAATTAAGGATCACTCAGAAGAGTGGTGGGTTTTTTCAGTCAAAAGGTGGAGAAAAAAGACAAAGTTGATGGCTACTTCATCTATTTATTGAAGACGTTTCGCTTTCTTAATCAGAAAGCATAATCAATTCATCTAAAAAGAACAATATGAAAAACCACACAAGCATGGAAAAGTTGTTACATGTGTTACCTTAAAAAGATATGTAGCAGTTAGTGATACTAGAGTTGTAAAGACGCTTAAGTAAATGGACATTATACGATTACGATGTATAAACAATAAATTGAACTAAATAAAGTTAACAATTTGTTCAAACTAAGCACAGCAAAAAGGACATGTGGTTTTTTTTTATAAACATGTATGAGTAAAAAAAACATTGAAAATGAGAATGAAGAACTAAGAAAATCATAGATGCACTTCCAACAATATAGCAATAGTTATGATTTAATTTTAACTTTAGGTAGCATTATTATAGTAATTAATATTGAAATTAAATAATTTAATGTATAATGAAATTACCACTCCTGGCTTCTTGAATGCTGCCGGTAAAATGGTGTTATATTAAAACAAACGCGCCAACAACGTAAAAAGACAGTAAACGTTGAGGTCATTAATTATGACAGAACAACAAGGTGAAATACCAACCATACTAAAAGAGCGGTTTATTTAAATGATAAGATGAGTTTGGGTGACAACCTGCTTGTAAGGAACCAATAAATGAAAGGAAAGGTGGTTAATAACACCAAATTTCCCCCAGTGATCGGTAAAGAAAAAACAAACAAACAAGTGAGGTGAAACCAAAAACTCATATATAAATCGTCAATGTTGTGGCTGGTTAATCAGCCACGGGTGAAGATAATTTCCAACAGTCCAATGTTCATACACTTGGAGCTGCAAATGATAAAGGATTCTATGAATCACATCAATTATATAACTGTATTGAACTATTTGATTAAAAACAGTTAATACAAATCTGTGTATACGCAACAAGTGACTGGGTCAAAAGTAATGCAAGTTGCATAAGTGTAAGCTAATATAAGTAAGAAATATTTCTTATATTCTATTTTATATTTAAATTTATTTTACGTTAATATGTATGTGTGTATATGCAACGAGTGACTATGTCAAAAGTTACCTAAGTTTAAGTTAATATAAGTAAGAAATATTTCTTTGTTTTTTATTTATTTTATTTAATGTCACTACGATGTGTAGTAAGGCGCCCTTTCAATGATCTCCCAGTCTGACCGATATAACATGAGTCACACTCAGCTCAAGGTATGTGATAAATGGTATTAACTTGTTCCAAAAGGGACAAGGGTGTTTTAGTTTTTGAAAACAAATTTCTAACACTCTTAGCATTCTTAACAGCGATTTTTACAGGTATGTTATTTTGTTTATAAAGTTAAATAAGTTTCTCAGTAACTTGAGGAAAATAAGGTAAAGATAAATAATGGGTAGTAGGAGTCCCAAGATCAGTATCAGGCAGAACAATGCTATTAATTGAATTATTAGATATTATTCTAAGTTGGTCACCATTGGGTATGTCATCTAAAGAGGAGCCATAGCTTTGTAAGTAAAGGTATTTATTAATGAGAGAGGATGGATAGGAATTCTCAATCAGAATACTTCTTAGTAATTGAAGTGATTCCCTTCGATTAATGGGATGTGTCAATCTATTTAGCCGACAGCTTAAAGCTTTAATTAAGTTTAGTTTATATTTGAAAGGATGACAAGAATGGTAGTTAAGAAACCTATTGGAGGCCATCGGTTTCCTATACCAACTTGTGGTTAAGATGTTATCTCCCATTCTAATGACACGCATTTCTAAGAAGGGAATACTATTGATGACGGGGTCCTAAAGTTCAGCAGTGAACTGTAAGTGAGGATCAAACTCATTGAAGATAGACAAGGTGGCCTGAATCTTGTCTGGGGGTAAGGCTAATAATAAATCATCCACATACCTCTTAATAAAAGGGATTTGAAAATCAAAAAGACCCAAACGGTCAGATACCAAATCATCCAGTACAAAGTTAACTAGGATAGGAGAGATTGAGGAACCCATAGGTGTGCCAAATATTTGAAGATAATATTTGTCATCAAAGACCAAGAAATTAGTGTCAAATACTAGTTGCAACAGTTCTGCAAATACATCCCATGAAACAGGACAGTTAGGTTGAATGGAGTTCCAATGATTTCTTAAGGAGGTAATAACATTAGATAGAGGTAAGTTAGTGAAAAGAGACACTACATTAAAACTCACTAAAAGGTATCCTTGTGGAAGTTTGAAGTTGTTGATAAATTCACTAAAGTGAAAAGAATCAACAATATTGAAGTTGTTATTGTAATTATATCATTTAGATAAGATGTCCGTTAGAAATTTAAAAATATTAATATTTGGTGAATTAATGGATGATACAATAGGTCTCATGCTCAGCGTTGGCTTATGTATTTTTGGTAGACAATAAAATCTGGGAGCATATCCATCATAATTATGTAAATATTTAGCAAGTGGTTGATCTATGATCTTTAAGTTTTTTAAGTGAGTTATAAATTTATTTATTTTATTAGTGAATTTAGAACAAGGGTTGGTAGAAAGAGGTTGATAGTATCTATCATCATCTAACAACGATTTGCTCAGACTGGAATATTGATGTCTATCCATAAGGACAGTAGCATTACCTTTATCGCTCGTGAGAACGAGAAGATTGGGGTGGGTTTTTAAAAACGATACCGTTTCCCTGTAAATATTATCTAACTCCGATATGAATTGTCTAGAGCGTTTGGTAAAATTTAACAGAATATTGTTGGAAGAAGACCTAAGAGATAGAAGGCCAGAGTTGTCAGTATGTGACAAAATATTTTCCACATCTGCTAAGATTCTACTCACAGAGTAGTCTCTGAAAGTTGGTTAAAGGCCAAATTTAGGACCCAAAGATAACAACTTAAGTATGTCCTGCGGAACCTCAATATTGGATAAGTTTTTAATCCATTTAGGACTAAATGGGATTTTCTTAAACTGGGGATTGTCTAAATTATTTAGCTTTTTACGAAGGCGTGCCATGGATTTATGATATATAAAATTAAATTTCTTTTGTAAAGATGACTCAAAAGTGTCCAACAAATTATCAGGTAGGTGATTATCAAGAAAAGAAGTGACGTTATTGATTTGAGAAATAATAAATTTAATGTCAGTGTGAACCTTAGATATATGGAAATTAAGTAATGGGTCCCTCACTTGTATGTTTAAAGCTTGGCTTCTGCGGTATAGTGTGTTGTCTGTGGAACCAGATGTTGATGAAAGTATGTCTAAGATTTATCTTTGACACCACCTCCAACATACTTTCATCTACATCTGGTTCCACAGATCTGGATGTAAATTTTTACCACTGTGTTTCCTAAAACTTGCGAAACAAATTCGGTTTCGCTAGGTAGAAATCGTTTGATTTCTCGTTTTGTTTTTAGATGGCGTAGTTACGTCCGTATATAGTTATTTTGATAACTATTGTCTAGGACGGGAGATATTTTTGTTTTGGTTCAGAGCAGTGGCTATACCGTTCTGACAAGACCTAAAGAGGTCGGTCGAAATACATTTAAGCGGTTGTCGCTGCCCTGTATCAAAACAAAAATCTAATACCGTCATTATGTTTTATTACTTACTTCGTTTGGAGTACCAGGAACTGAATTCACTACGAAATTTGACCAGGATGAACGGCATGTGGAATGCAATTTTAGATTCCCTTGCCGAGAAATTTATTCAGCTGTTTGTTTCGCAAGTTTTAGGAAACACAGTGGTAAAAATTTAAATTCGGTTTCGCTAGGTAGAAATCGTTTGATTTCTCTTTTTGTTTTTAGATGGCGTAGTAACGTCCTTATATAGTTATTTTGATAACTATTGTCTAGGACGGGGGAGATTTTTGTTTTGGTTATATATATATATATATATATATATATATATATATATATATATATATATATATATATATATATATAGTAATAAATTTGTGTCCCAAGCTTCAGTAATTTTTACTTTCAATTCAATTCTATTTGATATTGGGGCACTATTTGCTTTATTTTTTAATGTCAACCACAAATTTTCAATAACATTCAAATCTGGTGACTGGGCTGGTGTGTTAATGTCATTTCGGCAATTATAAAGCAACCAAGTATAAACCCGATATGACGTGTGTTTTGGATCGTTGTCCTGATAAAACCGGTAATTGTTATTAATACCCAATTTTTGAGCACTAGCGGTGAGATGCTGCCTTAGTATATCGAAATACATGTATTGGTTCCTATTTCCTTCAATAAAATGTATGTTACCTACTCCTGCAGATGACATACACCCCCACATCATCACTTCACCTCCACCGTGCTTAACCGTAGCTTTTATATTTTTTAATTTTAGTTCTTCATTCGGCTTTCTCAAACAAGTTATTTTGGTTTCATCAGCAAGTATTACTGAATTCCAAAAGTTCCAAACTTATTTTAATATGCTCCCTAGCGAACACCAATCTAACACGCCTCATTCTTTGGCTAATAAAAGGTTTATTTCTAGTAGTTCGACCATATTCTTTCGTAATTTCCGCATAAAACTTTTTCCAAACTGTCTTTCCACCTCATTTCGTAATTTTGGGGCACTTTTTGTAGCATTATTTGCAATTTCTCTGACAATCCATCTTTCCTCACGTTCGGTCAAAATCTTATTTGGAGCTAACCTTGGTTTATTTTTAACTCTATTTTCATTTCCATAACGTTCAAATAATGTGCTGAACTGTTTATGAATATTTATTTACCATTTTGGATATGTCTCTTAGGATGTATCCAATTCTATGGTGAGTAATAATTATTTCTTTCACTAATCGTAGTTCGGCGACCCATTCTTAAATACTTTTGTTATTTGCCGATTAGATAGTTTGAAATGTCAAATTAGCCATAAAAATAACTGCAATATGAATTTAATGCAACGCCTATTTCGCAAATTTGTAACGATAAGACTACCAAAGAGAATTGAAGTACTATTGTAAAAATAATACCTTAATCAACCATGGGAGCTTATCGTCTATACCTTGCCTAGCTCAGTATCTCAAGGGTGAGTTCGTCTTGTCTTAAACTAGGGATTGAACCTGAGTTCTCAGCTGATAGCAAATAAGACAAATTTTAACTAAACATATTTATTTAAAAGAATAAAAAAAAAATTAACCCTGTCAAAGCTTAACAGTTAATAAGTGCTACTTATTGCTTCGATGGGCTGCTTGTGTGTTCTAGCTGTTGGGTCCTTTAATTAAAATTTGTGGCTTCTGGAGAGCTGCAGTCACACGTGGCTGTATGTGCTGACTAAGTTTTGGTGTCCAATAAACCAATAAATTCAATAAATCCAATAATTTTAATGAATCCAATAATTTCAATAAATCCAATAAATCCAATAAAATGTCCAATAAACCAATAAACTAAAAGATAAGGAACAACTTGCATTAGAAACACATCAAAAAGACAGGTTTAACTTCCTTGCCATCTTACAAAATTACACTTAAACAAATAGCGTATGGCAAGGATAAAATGAAATATGAATGTTACTACTTAGTTAAATTCTGTTAAAGAGTCCTAATCCATATATCAGAAAAAAAAATGTGCTTTCGAAAGAAAGTAAGGTTACAAATATTGGAAATGCGGTCAGAATTATAGAATAAATATCACAATGAAAGTACTCACCCCAAGAGAAGTTGTAGACCATAAAAATGAGTCTTATAATAATTTTTGCCTTCTTTTATAAATTTCAAAAAGAGGCAAAAAATAATCCCACTTTCCACTACAGAAAAGTTGTTTTGACAGAAAGTGGGAGACTGAATGAAGTTAGCACAGATGTCATAGGATGTTGCTAAAGATATCATGAAACTAGCTTGTCTGTCAACACGAAACAGAATAGTCTGCCGAACAAAAAGTGAGAGGGCGAATATTTATTCTTCGGGAAGAAAGAGATTGAAAATAAAGACAAATGAAGAGAAGAAAAACAGAGAGCGCCAACTACTTTTATAAATAAAAAATAGTAAAAATTAAACTGAAGATGAAGAAATTAATAAATTAATAAAGAAATTAAAATAAAATAATTATTTAAATATTAATTAATAGAGATGTGACGTTTATAACGTTACAAATTTCAAATTGACAAGTTGTGTAATGCTTCATTTTATCTGCATAATTTTAGCTGTGAAATTAAAATCATACATAAAATAATTAAATATTTATTGTTATTTAGATATGGTATATTTGAAACCCAAAAAATAGCTTATGCTATTTTAGGAGACCTCTAGTTATTTAATTTCAGTATGCAATTTTTTTCTAATAAATATTGAGCCGCTGAAACAAGCTAATTTTATTAAGTAGCGACTGCATCATTTAAGCCGTGAGCCACTGTATAGTCACGTTACTTTTAGTGTGGATCAATCAACAAGTCAGTGTTGAGCGGGGTCAATAAGATTTATGTCAGAAATACCTTAGGCACATACGCAGTATATTAATACAGAGAACTTAAATTTCAGAAGTCGTTTTTACCCGACAAAACTACAAAAATAGCTTTCTAAAAGTCCTTTTGCCCCAACACTAGAGCAATAATGAACTCTCTGACTCGCTGACGAATTACAGAAACTTCCTTATGATATCCAACTAGTCGCGTGGAATACCACATAGTTATCAGCACAAGAACCAAAAAAAGCACAACAAATCAAACGCATACATCCCATCCTATATTTTTAAATTGAAGCTTCTATACTAGCGTTGTATTACTTTTTTATCATAATCATCATCATTCTGGCTTTACAACCCTACGTGGGTTCTAGCCTCCTGAAGAATTTCTCTCCAGTCGTCCCTATCCATCGCCTTTCTCCGCCAAGCACATATTCCTATATTTCTCATGTCTTCATCGATGTTGTCAACGAACCTTGTTCTAGGTCTTCCTCTTCTTCTTTGACCAATGGGTCTATCAAGGAGCGTTTTTCTAGCTGGGTCATTTTGTTTCATCCGCATTACATGCCCTATTCACCTCAGACGTAATATCTTAATATGTTTTACGATATCAGGTTCCTGGTATATTTTATAAAGTTCGAAGTTATATCGTCTTCTCCACAGTCCATTGTCATTTACTGCTCCATAAATTCGCCTTAATACTTTTCTTTAGAAATATCCTAACATGTTTTCATTACTTTTTGTTAATCCAGGTCTCTGAACCATATATTAGGACTGGGCGTATTATTGTTTTGTAGACTTTTATTTTTGTATTTCTCGATATATTTGTGAATTTAAGGAGGGGGTTGAGCCCAAAATATCATCGGTTATCTCTGCGGTAGTATTATTTTCAGTGTTAAGGAGCGCTTCCAGGTATACAAATTCGTTCACTGCTTCGATGACGTCGTTTTCTATAAGAAGTGTACGTAGTATTTGTGGTTGCGTGCTTATTTTTGTATACTTCGTTTTGTTGGTGTTTATTATTAAACCCATTTTTGTAGCTGATTTTGTTATTGCTACATACGCCTCTCATACAGCGTTCTCCCAACAATACTGATATCATCAACATAGGCCAGGATTTGCACTAATTTATTATATATTGAACCAGTGGTTGTGATTTGTGACATAAGTATTTCTTTTTCCAAAGCCAGATTGAAGAGTATACAGGAGAGAGGTTCTCCCTGGCGCAGCTTGTTATTTGTTTTAAAAGATTCAGACAGTTCCCCCTGAATTCGTACTCTACATTCAACTTTTCCAAGAGTTAGTTTTGTTAAATTTACCAACTGATTTGGTATTCCTAGTTCTTTCATTGCTTTCAACATTTCTCTTTTATTTACAGAGTAGTAGGCTGCTTTGTTGGCTATAAATATGTGATGAGTATCAATGCCATATTTTAGTGTTTTTTCCAAAATTTGTTTTAGGGTTACAATCTAATGAACTGTCGATTTACCACCTCTGAAACCAGTCTGGTATTTTCCTACTATCCGTTCTGCATATGGTGCCATACGATAGTACTGTGTAATTATACGCTGCATTTAGAAGCGTAATTCCTTTGTGGTTAGAGCATTCAAAGATATCTCCTTCTTTGTGTATGGTGCAAAGTATTTCAATATTCCAATCATTGGGGAGGGATTTCTGTGTCCATATTTCTTTTATAAGCTGTTGTAATGTCATTATGTTATCATGGCTACCTTCTTTATATAGTTCAGCTAGATTATCTATTCCAGGTGATTTGTTTCTGGCTAGTTTTTTCACTGCACCTTTAACTTCAAGAATCGTTGGTGGCTCCTCTTCCCTCTCGTCTATTCTCCTTGCCTCATCTCTTTCGTCTTCCAGGTTTTCTTCTTCTTTCTTTATATTAAGTGACTGGTTAAAGTATTTCACCCATCTATTCAATATATCTTTCCTTGTTGTTAATAGGTCGCCATTCTGACTTTTGCATTGTCTTGTGGTTGCCTTATATTCTATTATGTTGATGTTAACTTTCTTATAGAATGGTCTGAATTCTTTCTTATTGTTGACGATTTCCATTTACGTTTCTCATTTAGGTGGTGTATTACTTTTTTCTCTATATTAAAATGCTGAGGAAAGCATCATGAAACTAGCGCCACGAGAAGAACTCAAGGGGAGCGTGACGAAATAGCCGTTCTTCACATTGATTCACTGCTCTCGATCGATTTGTTTCTAGCCATCATATATTTATTATAAGCAGGTTTAAAATAAATACTGCACGAAAAATAAGTAACAGACATTAAATAATAAGTTAAAAATAAAAATTTAATAGTCATAAATCTCATCCAATTAATAACAATATTAAATTATCTGTATAAACTTTCATGACACTTCTTGTTTTAAAATAATTTCATATAAATATAATCATTATATTTAAACATCTTATTTATTTTATTATAATTAAACTTACTATTCGATGATATTTATTTATATTTTATTTATTATTTTTATTATTTTAATATTACGTCTGAATTTGACAGGTTTTCCAGAAGTAAACAACGTATGTTTTGTTAATACGTTAGCAGCTAGCTTTTGGCACAAACATAACAAAATATTTTAGTATAATATAATTTGTTTAAAATAAAATTATAAATAAATATTAAAATTACTTTAAATTTTAAAAATATTATTTAAACTTAAAAAATAGAGAAAACATAGTATAAAGCTTCACACTAATCTACTGTACCGCCTACTGTACATTCTTTTTTTCTCCTTGACTCTTTTCTGTGTTTTAGTATCGTTTTTAACGTTGTTTTTCCATTTTTTTTATTTTGTAAATTTTCTTATTTATGAATGACAATGAATAGTAATTTTACTGGATAGAATACTTCTTTTATTTTTTTTTATTTATATATTTATTATTTTTACTTCACAATAAGTTTATTTTGACCTTTTGATTTCTACTTTGAAAATCGTTTTCGAAATACAAATTAAACGAAATTTGTTTAATTTTAAAAAGCATTTTCGTTGTTTTCGCTTTGTAAATGGTGACCTTAAGAAAATAAAAAAGAAAGATGGAATGCTGAGGAACCTTAATATGTTAACAGATTAACTGGTACAGCACCAGCGCTAAGGAGTTTGTTCTATGAGCATTATAAAAAATGCAATATCGACAAAATTCATCTTTTGTACACTAAGTTTGTTGCGATAATGGACGCAACCATGAAGACGTAAAGCCATTATGGAAATTAATAATAAAACATACTACATAAAATATATTTTTTATACCTTTATATTGTAAAACAATTTTTCACAAGATATTAAGTTGTTCTCCAAAAATTTAAAAAAGTTTTATTTTGTCCTTAAGCCATAATGTCGAGCAAATTTTTAAATTAAAAAATGTTTCAAATAAGAAAGAAATCTTTACTTTTTATTTTATATTCACTTCAAAAACCAAGGCCTTGAACATACTTGGCTTAATATGAGAACGCAAACGTTGAATTACCGAGCCCTTCTTGTTCCAATTGTTAAAACAGATGTAGATATACGATTGTTTTCATTCATAAATTTTCCTTGAATTCAGTCATCCATTTAAAGCACACCCGAAGGATTTAAGCGAAAAGTTAAATGTCACCATTGATTTTCCACTGGAAGTACTTGACGTATAGGAGAGTGTTTTAAAATAAAAATAATACGACAGAACAAGCTAACTCGCTGTTAAAATATTTCTCCCCCATTTTAAATACATCAGAACGTTATGGAATTATCTCGGATAAATGATTATAATTGGCATGTAAAATACCTTTTAACAGCTTCTTCTGCTACTAAAATATATAATATTTTAAAATGTAAATACAATTGAGGTCAAGCAAAATACGTTGGAATTAGTCTAAGAATTTTAATTCACGTTCGCTCCGTCCGTAATACATATTGGCAAGTAAAGTTTTTGTACCTACTAACGGTTTTACCAAGATAATCCATTTCTAGCAAAGGAAGTCGCTAATATGTTCAGTTTGTCGTCTCAGAAAGATTCCTTAGAACAACTTTGGGCAACCTCCGGACCGCGGGTAACATCCGACATCGTGCTAGATTATTTCGTCTCACCACTATTCCTTGTTGAATATTAAAACGGGCGGCAGCGTTGCACATACTGAAGCTACCCTTTGAAGTCTTATTAACAAACTACTAATATAATAGTTTTTTCTATCATACGTAAAGTACGATCTTTTGCTTGACAATGACAACGAAAAGTTGACATTTATTGAGGACCGACACTTTGTTGCTCTAGAGCGTGAAAATCTAAAAAGCGCGGCTCATTGAAAGCAAAACTTGGATATTTAAAGTTTTGAATTAACAGATTTAAAAGTTTGTACAAAAATTAAATATTTCTGCAATTTACTTTATTTATTTACTCAAGTTTGATCAAAAATTGTGACAGTGAAAAGATCGACTTTAATCTCTATATTGTGCCGCAGGATGCTTTTTATTTTTTTAAGGGGAAAAACTACTTCTTATTGCCAAATTTATAAAAATCTTAAAAAGGGTGAAATTTGGTTCAGATCTATCAAATAATGATTGACTGATACTCTAACTATAATTTTTAAAAATTCATTTAACCGACCCCTAATTGCTTAAATTTATAAAAAAATCTTAAGAGGGGGATAAAATTTGAATCGGATGGTTTGGATAATAATAGTTTTATATTCTTAATACCTATAATTTATAAGTACTTTAACCGTTAAAAATTTATTTTTTAGGATGAAAACTACCTCCTATTCCGAACTCTACAAAAGAGTTTATAAACAGTAACATTTGGTTAAGATAAATTAAATAAAGATTTTTTGTTGTTCTAGATATAATTTCTAAATATTTCAAACCTTAAAAAATTTAAAGGTTAAAAGTAGTCTTCATTGCCAAAATGTATAAAAATTTAAGATAATAAGATCTGGTGTGAGCAACGTAATGATAATCGAAACACAAAATGTATACAACCCTATTTGGTTACCATGAATCTTTGTAAGAGTCTTTTAAGTGGGACCATGGAGAAATTAATATATTATTTGAAAGCACTTGTATAAATTATTAGGTCCCTAGATTTTCTTATTTTTTGTGGCACCGTTTCAAAATCCCCACTAAATTGTTAAAATCTTATTAAATCAAATCTCGGTGAAAGAATAACTCTTTCTTCTCAGATGAATAACGTCACTAGTATCATATATATGCCAAAAATCATAATTTAAAAATAAAATCGACCTTTTTTGAAATTTATGTCATGCATATAAACATATACATAAAAGAAATTTAAAATAACAATCATTATATTTGTCCCTTTCATCTCAACGCCCATGACTACTATATGTACTAAATATTCAATGATAAATAAAATAGTTTGGAAAATTAAATAATGTATAAAATTAGCGAAACGATATTAAAAGATATATTACGATTTCTCCATTGTTTGATTTTTAAAACCAAAGTGACAAAAATCAGAACATATTAATTAAAAAAATATATTCCCCCATTGGGATCGAACTCGCGACTTCTGGTTCTAAATACCGCGCCTCAACTCATTCGACCAAAAACATTAAGTAATAAGGTCGCTAATCAATGTCATTATTTGTCAAGAACATTATGTCAGTTTTTTGGTTGTATTTTGTGTTTATTTATTTATTGTATTCCAAAAATGGAAAGGTTATTACGAATCAAAGAAGTTCCAGGAAGAATATTTATTTGCAAAAGACTTTGGCCAAATGTATATATCTACCGAATTAATATGAAATAATAATAATATTAATAAATATTATATACATTTACAAAAGGAACATTTTTATTCTCCAGAGAGAAAGAAAGAGAAAATATATCTTGTGTTGCTCTCTTACCTATATCTTACATATGTAATGGTTTTGCCAATTCACTCCCGTACAAATTTTCAACGTCGAATGCGCGTATAACTGCAAAAAGGAAAGGGTCAAATTAAGATAGATGACTATCTGATGATTTAAAGTGGTGTTGCAAAAGAAACCAGAGAAAGAAGGAGTCGCCCTGTTAGTAGACAGACAATTTTTTACACCAAGAACAAGAATATAAATAAACCTCTGAAAGAATAGTAAGTGTAAAAGTTAAACTGGATGTCAAACCTCTGAATGTGATAGCAATCTATGCACCAGAGAACAACAGAGATACCAGCACAAGGGAAAACTTTTACGAACACCTTCATACTGTAATAAACAAGACCTCAAACGATGAATACATAATCATTATAAGTGATTTTAATGCCCGTGTTGGCTATGATATAGTTCCAGGAATAAAACAGCGATATAATGAAAATATCAGAAGTGAAAACGGAGATCTTTTGACAGACCTCTGCAGCATAAACGAAATACGTACTATGATACATTTTTCCGTTACAAAGAACAATACAAGATAGACTGTATTCTGTTGACTAGAGAGTTACAACCCTTTCAAATCTTAGATGTAAGAGCATTAACATCAGCAGAAATAGGAAGCGATCATAAATTGGTATTGTGCAAAATCCGAATGAAAACACATATATGCGTATATGTAACAAAACACCAAAATACACCACAAAGATAAAAGTCGAAAGCTTACAGGATGACTCGACAAGATACCTATTCCAGAAAAGAAGAACCGAAAAAAACAGAAACAGATATATCCCAGAAGGTGATGGAGTCAAAGAAAGCTGGGCAAAAATTAAGTCTAATATCTTAGCCTCGGCGAAGGAAGTTCTTGGTGAAAGAAATATAAATAAAAATAAATCATTCCCAAGGCGAAGAACTACATGGTTTTGTACATAAGTGAATAAAAGAATAAAGCTTGCCTGAAATACATGTCAATACAAGAGGCATACCATATTTACAAGACAATTAGAAACGAAACACATGCACTTGTAAGAAAAATAAAAAGTGATCACTGGGAATGCTTTTCGAAAGAAATGGAACATTATTTTTACTGTCTGCAAAAGGAATGATGGCGCTTTATAAGAGGTCAAAGAACGGAGGTAAAGGAACTAATAGAACCAAAATACATAGAAAATGATACGTGGATTGACTAGGTACCTAAAAAAGCTCTATGCAGAGGAAGAACAAACGGCGCTAGAAATGGAAACACTAGAAATGACCACAAATCAAAAACTTAATATAAATGTACAGGAAGTTGATAGAAACAGCTAGAAAACTACAGAGGTATAAACTTTTTAAATACTACGGGGAATTACACTATCTAGCTATGGAGACCTGGACAAAGAAGTGAGAGATCAAGTGTAAAAATCAAACAGACTGGGAGGATGCCCTAATAACACTATATGGCGAAACAGACACGACACATTAACACTGAGATGAAGTCAAGAATTTATAAAACCAGTGTAAGACCAATAATAACATATAACTCAGAAACCAAACCCGATACAGCCACAACGCAAAGGCTGCTGGAAACGGCAGACATGAGAGTACTGAGAAGAATTACACGAAATACGCTAAGAGATCGAAAGAGAGGTAAAGACATTAAAAGAAAATGTAATAGAGTGTATAAATGAATGTACACAAAATAGAAAAAAAAATGGTATTAGCAGAATGGAGGAGACCCGTGTCGTCAAAATAGCAAGAGATAAGTCACCAATCCTCTTAAAAAATTTCTTTTACGCCACTGACCCCTACCCTAATATGTCTATCAAAAGTTCCAAGAAAGTTTTTTAAAATTTTTCTTAACAAAGAAGATATAATAACGTCGTTTTCGACATTTTTCAATTATCGCCCTGTACCTAGCTAATGTGGGTAGCTATTGATGATTTGATTGGAAAATAGTTAGTAAAACGAAAAAAGAAGTCATGACATCTTAACTACTTTTTTTATCTTCTCTAGTTTTAGGTACATAGCTATATTCTGAAAAACATACCAACTTGGGACACCCTGTAAAGTGGATGTAATTATACTAGTTCTATTCCAAATTTATGTAGATGATGTTTAAGTTTTTCTTAGCCCTTCCCTTTAAAATCTAATGATCCAAATTAATAATATCGCTGGAGGCATTTTAATCAATTTTTTTAAAATCGAATAAAGCAATTAAACTTTAATAAATAAAAGAAATTACAGTATTATAACAATAAACTAAATAAATAAAGCAGCAAAACTGAATCATTTGAATAATTTCTATCATCATAAAAATAAATAATAAAAATATCTCGACAAATATGAAATTGGTACAACCGATCGAAATAAAATTTTTATCAATTTATATTTACTTTAATTATATCAAATTTATATCGTATACAATATACGAGATTTTAACGTTGCGTTGTTTATAATAATTATTCATCATTCAACTACTAGTAACAACAAGTGATTTGCCTAACATAATATACTGCTCTTTGGCAATCCCTCTATTGATTTTCAGAAATACCCCAACATAACACAACGCGATAACATCCATATTACATCTGTACAACAAGTTGCTTTAGTAAAATTTCCAATTTCGCCCACAATAAACTAACACAGTTACAGGTTATGTAAATCTATTCACTTACCACAGCTTCCCTCTCGGCATTAATCATCAATGATGTCAAAACCATATCTGTTTTCCGATTGACAAGATCAGATATCAATCCGTTCCACTTTCCGTTTTCGTTAGTTCCCCATTTTCCGTCTTCAACCTTTACAAGTTCGTAGGTGAATCCCAATTCTTCACTAAACTTTTGTAATAAATCGATACAAAAACCGGAACAGCATTGGTAATAACTTCCGTTTTTATGAGCCTGGGACATGTCAACCCTGAAAAAAACAGTTATGATAAAATCAGCTTAGCCATACCATTAGAAATTTATTAAAGTAACTATTTTAAATTAAATAAATGGAATATGTTTTAAATAAAAATAAACTTAAACGTTAAAAACGAGAACTTACGTAATAATGAATTTAAATATCGGAATAAACTTTTCTAAAAATAACCATCTTATAAATCAATTATTCTTATATTATTTTCCGAATCAAGAAAAATACCTAATAAAATTTTTTTTAAACACGATTTTTAAACAGGCTTAAAATAATTTCTTATACATCAATAGAGATTTATAACCGGAAAGAGAATAATAGTCTGTAATTGAAATCCTTCTTTGGTCCAGAAAAAATTGATTGGCAAACTTCATTCTAATAAACGTTAAACAAACGCCATTTTATATTTTCATAGCTTTTTTATAATAAATCCATAACGATATTTTGGTTGTGACATAATTATTTGAAGTCCTAGGACTACTAGGTAAGAAAATATAATGAAATTATAAAGAGAATAGTAGAAACAACGGTTTAATTTTCTATACAAATAATAAGATTATACCCTTATACAAAATGTTATATTAAGACTCTACCTCTACAGTGGTGGTTTATTTAAACATGAAGTAACGTTTAACAAACGTCATGTCTATTTACGTTTCTCGTTTTGCATAAATTGTAAGTAAAATAATAAAAACGGATTTATTTTCCCATACACACAGTTATAATATACTGATCTATACCATATACTATCAGATATAAACTTTTATTGGTTGTATATAAAGTGTTGTCAAAAGTATATACATTTTGACAGAATTATGTATGATTAGAATTAAAAATAATTTTAAAATGTTTAACATTGTTTATTTACAATCAAAAATGATTTTTCAATATTTTCTCTGCATTAAAGTTAAAAATATAAGTTTGTGCATTAATTCAATACATTTTAATAATTATAAATTTAATGAAAAAATTCTAAATAAACTTAAATTTTAAAATCTACTGAGAATGTTAAAATCTAGTTGAGTATACTAAATTCATAAAATTTCCCATATTAATTTTTATCGTAATTGTAATATATTTTAATCGTAGTTAATGATAATTTACAGTCGTTGAGTTGCGCCAAATGTAGGCAATTTACAGTTGTTGAGTCAGAAAATTGTTAGATGGTGGGCGAACAGCACATTCAGTACGCAAGCTGCCAACAGACGTTCATAGCAAACCAAATGCATTAAGTAACATTAAAAAAAGAAGTGTACTGGTTGCAGTAACGCAAACGAGTTGAGTTATTATCTGGTATAAATGCTTGATGGCTAATAAAGATTCACTCGAAGCATTACATAGAAGTATGCAAGATTTAAATGGAAACGACAAACTATTCGGTGATGCTGTATTACTACTGCCTGGTAACTTCCGACAGCCATTACCGCTTATTCCTCTCTTTAATTAAAAGTTTTAATACATTACACCAAGTTTCAATACTTAACATCCATCAAAACTGCATTTTGATCAGTGGGGTTCACACAGCATTTTACATTACATATTTGAAAGTGTATTGTTTTGTAATTTTTGACGCTAATTAAGGCTTTTAAGTACTGTTATAAAATTATCATACGCTGGCTGATGATACTGTCATTTTTTCTGACAGTCTTGAAGGTCTGCAGACACTGGTCTCCAGGGTGGCAGAAGTAAGTAGCAGGTTTGGGCTTGATATTTACATAAAAAAACCAAATACATGGTTATAAGCAAAAATAGGATACCACCTGGTCAATTACTAGTTAACCAACAGCCTATAACACAAATCACCAACTTTTGTTATCTGGGTGCAAACTTAAATGAACAGTGGGACCAATAGACGGAAATTAAGATAAGGATCGAGAAGGCAAGATCAGCTTTTGTCAAAATGAAAAAAATCTTTAACAGCCACGATATAAAATGGGAAATAAAAGTTCGTTTACTAAAATGCTACGTATTCTTCGTTATTTTATATGGCTTGGAGTCATGGACCTTAACTGAAGCATCACTGAAGAGACTCAAAGCATTTGAGATTTGGTGCTATAGACGCATGTTGAGGACTTCCTGGATAGACAGAGTTACCAACGAAGAAGTACTACATAGAATGGGTAAAGAGCGCGAACTAGTCGTAACCATAAAACGTCGCAAACTAGAATACCTGGGTCATATAATGCGCAATGAACAACGATATGACCTACTTCTGTCCAAACTTCAAGGTAAAGTGCATGGGAAAAGAGGTCCAGCACGAAGAAGAATATCCTGGCTGCATAACCTGCGAAAATGGTTTAACTTAAACAGTACCGGACTTTTCAGGGCAGCAGTCAACAAAGTCAGAATAGCCATGTTAGTGTCCAACATCCGTAACGGATAGGCACCATAAGAAGAAGATAAACTTATAGAACGACCTATTACATACAAAACTAGTTTTTGAGTGACCTTGACATATTTCTTCGATGGTTTTATTATTAGCTGGACTGTTGGCAGCTGTTCGAGCTGACCAGCTTGTCAGTCTTACGCCAGTCAGTCTTACGCCAGTCAGTCTGACGCAAAATCTAACCCTGCGTGGAACTGTTCGCAAAAACAAGCCCGACACACCAATGTAACTAAACAGTTCTAGAAATCGAGCTATCTTCTCGTTTGAATTTGCCCTTTCATAAATGTTGCCATGGTACCTAATGTACTAAAGAAAAATAAACTGGTCCAGTTCCTGTCTACGCAACATCAAAATAAGTCTGTTTCTGATAAAGAAAATAGAGAACTAGAAATGATATTAACATACAATTTCGACAAATGGACAACTGATGATGTCGATAAAATAATTCGGGAATACACGTGTACTCGACACACTTCTCGCTGTCCTTATCGACCATTTATGAACCCTCTTGATATTACGAAACTAAACAGTTTCGTCATAGATGTAGCTAAGAATCCAGGTTTCTCATTAAAGAAACAATTTCTTCAAACACTAGGCCAGCAGCCAGGAAATCCTAGCATTTACAGAGCAATAGCTGTACGCGGAATAAATACTTTATAGCAAGAAAATCAAGTCGACCCAATAAATCAAAAGAAACAAAGAAGGTGCAATTTGTGTCCTCGTTCACTTGATAAAAAAGTGAACTATAAATGTGTGTGTAAAAAAAATTTCACTGCTCAAAAGATAAAAGCAGTGTCCAACATATTAATTGTAATTTGCATTGTACTTAAGACAATGACCCTATTTTAATCTTTTGGTTTTTTTTTGGTTTACTTTTTTTATTTTAATAAAGTTTCCAGGTAGGTATATAAAAATCAGTTTTTTATTTATCTCTTTTTTAAAACATATATTAACTTACTAAAAATTACACGTTTCCATAACAAATGATAGTACTATACGTAACAAAATTGAACATAATTGTTCAAGGGTTAAATAAAAATCCATGATTTCTGAGTTTCACCATTTCAAGGATTTAAGACGTTTTGGAAATCAGCTCTTTAATTACTAGTTAAAAATTTTAATATACATAAAATAAATGCTTATACTAGTACTAAGTACTAAGTTGAGATTGAAACAGATTTTTTATTTTAAGATTTTTAAAGTTCTAGACAGAGCAAGAGCAAGGCACTTTGGCACAATATCATATTGGATCATTAATGAAAATTGTGTATTTATTCTTAGTTTACAATACATACAAGATAAAACAGTTGGCGGTTTGTACAGAGTAGGTCGGAACAATAAACACACTTTTTTTTCGAGGAATCAGATAAAATATTGCTATGAGCATTTTCTTAATTTCGACGATGTGCGCGACGTTCAGCTGTCTCTAAGAGAAATCAGTGTCAAATTTGGTGGACAAGGCTTTATAAAATGCAACGTCGTTAAAAAATGTTTTACAAAATTATGTAAATGTAAAAGGTCTAACGTATTGTACAATTCTAAATGTCATCATGCCCCACCATGTTAGAATAAATACTTATTTTTTAGTTTAATTACGACAATATAAAAATAATAAACATTAAAATTAAAAACGAATCCTAATATTAAAAAAAACTAATCTAACAAATTATGACGTTTTAATACCTGATCAAAGTTTGACGGGTTAAATTCTAATTTCATAAAATTAAATTTCGATGCTTGCCTGACCAAATTAGTTTCTCCTAGGTTTGACGTTTTCGGTAAAAGGCCGAAAATAGAATTTATTTTGTGGTTGGACTACGGCCGTTATTGAGACCTGAGGATGAACTAGTCAAATATATATAGGTATGTATATATATAATAGTAAATAGTGCTATTACAAGTTGTTTAAACAACCGCCAAACAACTAGGTTATAATAACAGCTCACTACTTTACAATAAATCGAATAATTTTCATTGGACTGCATTATATTATATCTCAGTGTTATCAATTGTATTCAGTTATCATGTTAGTTTAAATTTTATTAACGGTGTACAGAAAAATGAAAGAAATTTAACAGAAATGCACAAAATAACAATTTTACAGAATATTAGTGAGATAACACACGAACACAACTGGTTGCTGGTTTATTTTATGAAATTTTTTAAAATTTGCTGCTTAAATCTTAAGTGGAAATTAGTAACATAGAGACATACTACGCAAGTTTAGACAAGCAGGACAGATAAAAACAACCAATACGATGATACAAAATTGTATATAATGCTTACGTTTAAGGAAAATCTACATACTTTTCGAAAACTACTCTCAATCTTCGATGTAAGCCGTTTAATGATTATGTTACCCTAAATGAAAGTACATAACCATAAAATGATAAGTACCTACTAAGGAGTCCCTCGAAGATGATTTTAATATAAGAATAAATTTATCTGAGCAAATGATGGCAATATTAGGTAATACTGTAATCCAATTACAAAGTGTTTTGTTTTTTGATAAATGCACCTTGATAATAACACTTTATGATTATGCTTATCGTTAAAATTGCTTATATTGGTCTAATGCTTAAATTCTTTACTGCATTACAGAATACCAATTAATAATAAAAAATTAGTGTTTGGGAAGGAACTGTTGAAAATTTATTGTAGGTTCCTTTATAACTTGATGTTATTTTTAATGGTTATAATAATTATTTAAAATCCTTAAGAAACTTTAATAAAAATCCAAAAACCCACAATATGCAGCTAATAGGATATGGTTTTAGTAAGATAGAACACAGCCTCATTACCCAATCAATGTCAGGCATTACCTCAACAACATATTATTCCTAAATCGCTGCATATGGACTCTAGGAACCATTGAATGGCTAGCACCATCTCCTTATTTGACGTTATTAGATTTTTTTTATCAAGTTATGTCAATAGTGTTAGAAACAAAACTTAACCACTCGACTTAATTTACTTAAAAAGATAAATACCATTTGAGATTAGATAGATCCCAGCTGAGATGTTGATTTACGTTAGAAAAAACTTACTAAAAACTATTGAAGTCTATTAGGAAGAATCTTTTACACACTGATATTAGGAATTTTTTGTTTTCTTTGCGGTTTTCATTAAATAAACAGTACCACTTATTTATTTTTAATCGTTTTTTAGCGAATTTCTATATTCAAATAATGTTTCTTTGGTTAATGATAACTTTAAACAATAAATCTGAAAACACACAATAACACCGAAAAAGTTAAATATAGGATAAATAGGAAAGGTATAGGACATTATGCATTAAGTTTATACAGATGGTTATGAAAACTCTAAAAATTATTAATATAATATATTTACTCTTTTTAATGAGAATTACCGACGATTTCATGCTCCATGTGCCTAGTTTCCCACGCAATTTTTTGCTACTTTTATATTGTAACATAAAATATTATAAAAATTTGTTATTAACTATCAAAATATCCAAATATACATACCATCTCTGCATACATTCGTATTTTGTTGCCAAAACGAGGCATTATCAAATTTCTATTGCCTGGATTTTCAATAAATGGTGTAGATAGTCAACTATTTATTCATTGCCTATTAAGTAAATACAAATTATGCAATAACTATATTTCTTACTTCTTTCTCTAACTACTTCTTTGATTTAATTTTTTAATACGATTAGTATGATAGCTGATAAATAGCTTAAAACTTAAACACTGTTGTTCCTTGAATGTAAATGCAGAGAAAATTAAAACCATTTAAAATTATGTATTACACTCTAACCCGTGTCTCAACATTTTAAACTGGTAATTTTTAACTGAAGAGAGATGAAGGGGGAGGTTAATAATTTTATCCAGAAAGAGCAATTTTTAGAAATAAAAATCAACCTCTTTAAAATTAATTTTGTTCTTAAAACTTATAAAAGAAAATATTTCATATCCTCCATTATTTTACATAGAGAAATATTTTCATTATTTTAAACTTTATATCATAATAAACATATCCGTATCAGTATTTTCCAGGTTAATAATTTTTGCGGTAATGAAGTTTTAATCCAGTCAACACCAATGTAATCTTTTTATTTTTGGCATTATATATTGTGATAAAAACGTTACATAAAATATCGGTTGGATTGTAAAATAAATATAAATATATTTGGCTTCATCATCCAGTATTCTGCTTGATCACGTATTGGTATATTAAATTTGGCCTATATATATATATATATATATATATATATATATATATATATATATATATATATATATATATATATATATATATATATATATATATATATATTTAATATTACAGATAATGTTTATATTTCATCGACCGTCTCATAGTTAAAATTTTAATCAAACAGGCAAATATTTGTACAATATAATTGGTATTACAATTATTGGTATTTCAACTAAAGTACTGTATTGATTAATTTAAACAAAGTAAATCATCAAATCAAAAACTACATTAAAATTTATGATAATTCTATCATTTACAATAAATGGTTAAATGGTTTAGATTCAATAATTATTACACTACACTATTGACGAATAAATAAACAATATACCAGGTATAGCCCAGGCTCAGGAACGATATGCAGCGCTGGCAAAAATATCTATATATTTTTAAATATCTACAGGCAGTAGATACTGGGTAGTAATGGGTGGTTAAAGCGTAGGCTGGCCTTGTTACCTTCCTTGTATACCGTAGGCAAAGAGATACCAGTCTACCCTGCTATAATCCCAAAACCGCACTAGCGGTATAAAGGGAAAGGGAGATATTATTATAACAAAAATTTGAAACTTACTTCATTAAAAACCTGTTTTATTGATAATTCCAATGTAAAAAAGTCAAAAAAAGAGGAAATGTTGAAAGAAGATACGGAAGCGCCATTCGAGTTTATGATGTAGAAAGTCGATACATAAATAACTAATTCCTTTTGTTTGCTACACTTTAATTCAAAATTAACAAACACCAAGATTTTGCCTAAAAACTAGCATTCAAATAAGTTTAAGCTATTCTCAAGTGAGTATTTAATAATAGACAAACTTTAAAAGTAAATTACTTACAAACAGATATCCTGTGAAATTAAAATGTCACCGCACAGAAACAAATTTGAAAGTGGGGGTCTAGCAAAGCCATTCGTGCATTGAATGTTGTGCAGTAAGGAGCTGGATATTTTTACACGGTTGCATTATTTCTTTTACTCGCGATATTTAAATTTAATTTTGTTGTGATTTTACGTTTTGTATTTGTGTATTTTGTTTTACCCATTTTCTGCAAACGTTCTTTTCAGAACTCTGTTAAAATGAAAAACTGTAAATTTAAGGAAATAATTGTGATATAAAAAAGTAGATATACCTAAATTAATGTTATTTAATATTATAACATGGAGTTTAAGAGCAAATTATCTAGGCTTTATGAAAAAGGAAGTTGGAGAAGGTGTTACCATACCTCATCATTGCATAAAAAAGCGTGTGGCAGCGAAAGTATAATTTATAGAGTCTCAGTTGAACAAACGAAAATTGAACAAAGTATGTCTTATAGAAAGTAGTAAAAAATACCTTCATGTAACCCCTAACTTTAAATGCATTTTAAAGTTTTGAAACGCCACATTTTTCATAACTGACGTTTTATTACATCTCTTGTGATCTAATTAAATTTTACGTAACTGCCTAGTCCAGTAATCAGAGATTTGATCTCTAAAAATCATAAGAAAAAGCTGAATTTTGATGAGAATATCAATTTTGGGGACCAAAAAGATACAAAAAAGTTTACCACTTTAACCCCTGGTCTTCCCCCTAAAACCCCCCTCCTCTTAGGGGGAAAACAATAAAAATCGATTTACCAAAAATTTGTACGTCGTAAAAGAAAATGTTTGGAATAAAAATGTAGTTAAGATAATTTTGAATAATAATGTGTATTAGCACTTATTCTGTAGAATAAACCAGAAATTTTAGGGGAAGTCCGAGGTTAAAAGTGGTGAACTTTTAACATCTTTTTTGGGGTCCCAAAATTAACATTCTCAGCAAAATGAGCTTGTTCGTATAGTCTTTAGAGGTTCAGTAGCATTTTCGTCTCTGACGACTGGAGTAAGTTCCTATTTATTTAGTTATTTTTATATGATATCCATAGTAAATTATGTATACTAGCACTAATGAAATAAATGTACTTGCAGGGCAATGCTCCTCGTTCTCCTCTCCAAGAAAACATATTAAAGAGAAAAAATATGCAAACTATTGACGACGACAACAAAGGGGTGTTAAGGCATATTATTCATAATATGCATATAAGCGACGCAGAAATACCTCAGCTAAAAATATTCTGTCTAAATTCAAAGATGCTGTGGGTTATCAAGGTAGTCGAGAATCTTTAAGATTAATTATAAGAGATATTGGCTTCCACTGGAGAAAAACAAAAACAAATCGAAGATTTCTAATGGAAAGACATGACATTCAGAAGCTTCGTATACACTACTTAAGAGCTGTTAATAAATATCAGTATAATAAGTACATTCACTCAACACATACCACACGCAAAAGTTGAAGTGATGATTCCAATGAAATTATTAAGCAACTAACATCAAAAGGAAATCGTTTGATTATTGTACATGCTGGTGCTGAGTGTGGTTTTGTTCAAGGAGCTGCCTTAATTTTCAAATCTGGTACTAAAACAGGCAAAATGCGATGGAAAAAACTGTCATAACTTTAAAACACAGTAATTTGGAATGGGATTTTTCTGATGAAGAAGAATCAGATACCGAGGATCTCTAACCCCCCATGGGTAAAAAAAATCTAATTGATTTTATATAACATTATATATAGTATAGCATACTAAACTAAATAATTACTAAGTATATTTAAAATGTCAATAATAAAATAAATAAATAAATGTTATTTAAAATATAATATAAAAAAACGAATAAAAAAAGTTATAATAAAAACATGTCATATTTATCTATTATTTGGTAAATATTATATTTTTAACAAATCATTATTTTTGTTTTTCTTCTAAGCTGAGCTTTTTATCGAGAAATAGTTTTTTTGTAAAATGTATGACAAACTTTTCTTAATTTGTATAAATTTTTTTGGGACACACTGTATATCATACCTCACGAAAAATTATTCATGTCAAACTAAAAATACCCCCTATTATTGTGATCATCCATGACTTGCGACTCGTTCGGAAAAAATATATAAAATATATTTTGGATGGGTTGGAGTCAATTAGTCAATTAAAGACTTTTATTGACTCCAACCCATCCAAAACATATATATATATATATATATATATATATATATATATATATATATATACATATATGTATATATATATATATACATATATATATATATATATATATATATATATATATATATATATATATATATATATATATATATATATATATATAAAACATACTGGATATTAGTGACTGTCGATATAAACAAACAACACAGTTTATTAGAACTGCAGTCAGAAAGTTTGGCCGGGATCTTACACAAACACTCTTTTGACTTTTGGTCTAGCTTTCGGAATTGTTTTATTCCTTTTTCAAGACACTGTAATTAGAAGAATGTGTAAATATTTACAATATATCACAAATTGTCAGTGCAACTTACTAGTCTTTGAGATTATTTATATAAAGCTATGACACTCAACAATAATAACACACATATAAAATATAACATAAAATAATGAAATTCATGATTTTATAGGGAGGATATGTGAAAATGCTAGTCTACACCGATAAGCATGAATATATTGACCACTTGAATGACAACATTCGCGCGTTATTGCCGACATACGGCGACAAATATTAGACAAAATGATCGAAAAGTGGACCTCCAGATTAGACTACATCAGAAATCATATTTAAGTTATAATGCCAAAAGATTATCTTTCGAATAAAGTCAATTTCATGTTAATTTATAAAAACCATCCTTGTTTTATACCTCTAAAAATAACACTCTTTATTTTAGTCGTATTTTAACAAAAGGGATAAGGTTTAAAACACGTTAATAATGATTTTGTACGTACAGTTGGAAAATTAGTAAGAAAATAAATTTTTAAGAACTGTAATATTTTAAATGGACGTATATCGCACCCTTGCTGCAAAAGTGACATAACTCAAAATTGGTTATATTTGAGTTAGTCATGTTAACGGATTCCATATTACTATACGCATCCATCACCGGAAGTGTATTAAGTTAACTTCATGTATGGGCTGCGAAGTGGCAATAATGTCACTTTTCATGTTCCAAATATATATTATTCTGCTTAAGTCTTATAACGATAGTTGTGCTTTGAGGGTTGTTGGTGTAGGACGTGGTTACAATTATACAAAGCTGCAGTATTTCGAGTTGCGTCGTTTTAAAGAGAAAATTGCACCTGTCTTGGTTATTTATTTTGTGTTGTGACAGTTTTTTAGGTGAAATATTAACTATAATTTTTTTAATTATACTTGTGTCGTTTTAGCTAATTACAGTAAATATACCTGTCGAATATTATATTATCAACAATGTCATATTACTAATTTTGGCTAAAAAAATTCATCACAACTATCACTAAACTGAAAAGAAGTCCGTGAGAGCCAGAAGAAGATAAAAAACCGTCACAAGTCAAAACAATGATTTTTTTAAAGGTTAAAAGCTAGTTTAATCTAAATAAGACTACAGTCTTTACGTTGAGACATCAATAATTAAATCAGCTGCTTTTAAATATTCTAAAACATTCTGTTATGTCAGAACTAGTTTTTCAATTTCTGAAAAACTAATTTTTTCCAGTTTTGTCACTTTTGCAGAAGTGGTGCGATATATTATAAAGGAATTTAAAAACTTCAGTTAACAAATCACTCTACTTAAAGGCTTTAAATAATACTGTACTTATAGTACAAGTTTTTTAAATAAAAAAATACAAATACAAAGCGAATTAAACTAAGGTTAACTGTTCTCATAACCTAGTTTCTCCATGTCACACAAAATAAAACGCAATCTTCAATCCTAATTGCAATATACTTATTTATACTACTATTAAAAATATTGTATATTACTAATATACAATATTTTTCCAATAAAGTGGGAACAATATTATAAACCTTACTTTTTAAATAAACTCATAGGAAGAAGTCTAAGAGAGAGTTAAATCAGATGATCTTGCTGACCATTTAGTAAAATATCTTCGTCCAATCCATTGCCTAGAAAACAATCATTATTAAGGTATCGCCTTACGTTTATATACAGTATATAAACGTAAGGCGATACTGTAATGCGGAGGTGCTTCATCTTCTTGGGCAAACAAATCATCTTCCGAGTACTTGCTATTATTTTCGATCATATCTATCAAAATGGAATCAATTCTGTCTTCTAATGCCTCTAGAAATATTTTTCGTTAAAATTTTGTTGCAAAAGGAATGGCCTAACATGCCCAATGGCCCAATATGATCCCCATAAATTCCTGACCATGCGTTCAGTTTCAGTGGCTGTTAAGTAAATGTTTCGTGAAAAACTATATAATTTTCGTCAGTCCAACAACAGCAATTCTGTCAATTTGCATTACAATTAAAACAAAAGAATATTTATCCAAAAAACAAATATGAAATAGAAAGTTCGGATTACTATTTATTTTCTTAATAATAATCCCAAAAAACTATAATCGCCTTCTGCCTGGATCATCTACATTTATTTCCTATACCCAGTTTATTTTGTAGGGATGAAATTTGCAACGTTTTAGTATTATTCGGACTATGGATTCTTGAACTATTTTATTAGTATTTGAAGCAGTTTGCAAATTAATGTGATCTAAAATTACTACTTCTGCTGCATCAGTGTTAACACGTTTTTTACATTCCCTTTTTTATCAGCTACTGACCCCGTTTCTCAAAATTTTTTAAATAGTTTTAATACGTATGAGTGATAAAGCAGCTTATTTTGATGAAATTGATTAATTAATGTCGCTATTCCAATAGTTTCTTTATGCAATTTTACCCATAATAAAGTTACTGTGTTTTGGCTTTTCAAGCAGGTATGGACTCATAAAGTGTAGATTTTATTTCATGTCCCAGGTACCTGGGACATGAAATTATGATTGGCAGGGATAACCAGACTCATGAACTGAAGAGAAGAATCGGCCTTGGGTGGGCAGCATTTGGAAAACTGAGAGAAACTTTTAAAAGTGAGCTGCCCACATGCCTAAAGAGAAAGGTATTTGATCAGTGCGTCCTCCCAGTCTTAACGTACGGAGCAGAAACACTTACCTTAACAAAAGCAGCAGCTACCAAACTGAGAGTCACGCAGAGAAGAATGGAGCGGTCCATGTTAGGAATAACTCTGCGAGACAGAATAGCCAACGAAGACATCAGGAGAAGAACCGGAGTGACTAACATCATCGAGAAGATAGCCAGACTAAAATGGAGATGGGCAGGACACATAGCAGGAATGACAAATGGGCGATGGACAAAGAGGTTATTGGAATGGAGGCCAAGGGAAGACAAGAGAAGCGTCGGTCGACCACCTACAAGATGGACTGACGATTTAAGAAGACTCAATTAAAACTGGATAAGAGCGGCGCAAGATAGACGGGGTTGGCAACATGAGGAAGAGGCCTATGTTCAGCAGTGGACTCTTGAGGCTGGATGATGATGATGTAGATTTAAAAGCATTTAATGTAGCTTGACGAATGAAGTAAATAATTTGAGCAAATTGAGGTGTTTTTTTAGACACTCATTGACAGTAAAAATTTATTGTTTGCAATATAACGCTTAAAATATTGTAGAAGTATTTTGAAGGGTTCATCATTAGTCTAGCGACGGTTAACCCATATACTTATTTCTTTCTGTTTTTTGATATATCACTATTAGTGTAAGATAGGTACTTTCTAGACCAATCCTCCTTACATGTATATGACAACATTATCATCTTTATTGGTACTACGGCCCGAGTTAAGCTTCGACATTCCTCAGTTGATTGTTCCATTAGATCGGTTCTGTGGAAAGATTATTCTATTTGGCTGTAAATTTTGGGATTTGTGTGGAAGTAGTGGATAATGTTTTGAATCTTATACTGGCAAAATAATTGCTAAAAATTATCGCGAATATTTGACACTAGGGTCAAGAGTAGTACTAGAATTCATTTTTGAACCTGCAAGCCACTGAGTATTTTTTAATAATTTATTTACCAGCAGAGATTTATTATTTCATAACGTATACAAGATACAAAAACTCTTGCTAAAGAAGCTCTGGTAGGTCATATGATTTTCGATTTGATGTAAACGGATGACCAATGGCAAATTAGCTTTCATTTGCTCTCCCCCCCGCTTGCGTCTAATATTTACATGCACACACACATATCTATATATATAAATATATATATATATATATATATATATATATAATATATATATATATATATATATATAATATATATATATATATATATATATATATATATATATATATATATATATATATATATATATATATATATATATATATATATATATATATATAATCTGTCACACAACGCTTTTATGCACAACCAAAAATACAAAAACCTAACTTAACAAGGAGACCAATTATATCATCAATTAATTCACCAAACAGTAAATTAGCGAATTTTTTAAATGATATTCTTACAAAGTCATATAACTTAGATGATAGTTATCTATACAAAATTCTTTCGAACTAAGTAATTTAATCAACAACCAAACAATTATATCATAGTAAAATTTAACGTTATATCTTTGTTTACCAATTTACCACTACATATTATTAATGACAGTATAAACAGACACTGGAATAAAATCGAAATAAATTTACAAAAAAAAAAAAAATAATTTACAAAATTAACAAAAGAAAAACGTTCTTAAGCACTTTAAAATTTATTTTTTATTCTAATGTATTGATTTTTGATAATACATTCTATAAACAAATTTTTGGCACACCTCACATGGGCTCAAGTATATCGTGTATATTATGTAATTATACGATTTAATAAGAGATTTTTTAAATAAGTTGCCTTTTCATATCCCGTTTATCAAACGCTTTGTGGATTACTTAATACTTCTTTACATACAGACAGAATAAACGAAACTTTACAAACTTTTAATAAATATAGTGAACATTTATTGTTTACATGTGAAAAAGAGATGGAAAATAGCATCCCATACCTTGACATAAGAATCAAACGAAATGCACATAATGTATTAAGCACTGAATGGTACAGAAAACCTATATTATTAGTAACAGATTTTTAACTATCATTCACAACATCCACCTGATATGAAAATAAATTTGATATTAGCTTTAAAAAACAGAATAATCAAATTATCACACACTAATAACATCAACAAAGAGTTAGTGGACCTGAAAGACATTTTATTAGATAATTCTTACCCAATTAAACTAATTAACAAATTTTTATTTAACAACCCCAGTAATATAATGATTGACATGAATCAAATAAAAGAATCAAATCACCAAATCGTGCAATCTCAATTTACTTTCACATCACTACCTTACATACCAACATTAACTAACTTAAGTCTTTGCTAACTATTCTCGGATTAAAATTGCAACTAAAAATGTTAAAACATTAGCATCATTGTATACAAAAACTAAATCACCTATTAGCATTATGGAAAGCTCAAATGTAGTTTATAGAATACAATTCAAAAATTGTGATGAGTCATACATCGGACACATATCTAGAAATCTAATAGGCAGATTAACATCACATAAAAGTAACCTTAGAGATAATAAAAATCCGTGTGCATTAATAGATCATGCAACTAGGAAGAATCATTCATTTAATTTCAATGAAACTAAGATATTAAGACGTGAAAACCAATTAAATAAAAGAGAATTCTTAGAAATGGTGTGCAAAAATAAATATCGATGCGTTAATAACAGAACTGATATTGATAAACTAAGCAATATCTATAATTACATTCTGTCTTACGAAAACTAATGCAATAATTCCCTAATATTAAATTTCCTGACTAAATTCAAAAAAATTGAAATATTCATATTTGGCGCCACTTTGTACGCAACCATATAACAATCGAAAACTAGTTATCACCAACAAAAAATATAAGATACAGAAACGAGTGTCTTTCTGACATAAATCAAACATCAAAATAATAATTATTATCAATCATGATTCCTACAAAATCAAATAAAATTAAAATATTGTAATTACATATGTTGTGTGAATTTCAAAATTTAATGGACTAACCTCATGTAAGTTTTTGTGCTAGTTTTTTACAATGTTTTTTAATTCTAATTTTATTGTATTTACTGATAAAATAATTATAACCATATCTTAGCATATCCTGAAGAAGCGAATAAATTTTGCTAAAGCTAGATAAAAGAACAAAGAGTTTTACTTACACTGCCCTATTAATGACTGCAACCTCAAAATAAAACTTAAGTATATATATCGTCGGCATACTGCCAAAAGTGACCAAGTCAAAAAAATCTCATTTTGATGTTTATTGACCAAATTACTTAAAACTATAAGATCTTTTCCAGAAAAAATGCCCAACTCGTGATATAAATATGGTTGCCTAGTTTCAGGCATGCCTTAGAATGCTTAAGTCATAATACTGGTATTTGCTACCGCCAAAACTGACCAAGGCGACTTGGTCACTTTTTTCGGTAGGTTGTTGTTATTAAACTTTTCTGATCAATTTAACTTAAGTAGACGTTACGTACAAGGATACTTAATTTTGTGTCAAAATCATTGTCCTAACGCAAAGAAAATTCAAAAAATGTGTTCCAGGGGGAAGTACATAGCCTCCTTGTGTACAGAAAATTTAACAAATGAAATTGCAGTAAACATTACAGGTATGTAATTATTTATATTATGTTCCAAAAATTACGTTATAGGTTAGATATTACTTTTATTGTATTTGATTGATTATGATTTATTTTTAATAAAATATTTCAAGTTATGCCAAAGGGGTATTTCATAAATAATATACGAGTGAAATGATTAGAGATTATTTATAACTTCTTTTATTTCAGATCCAAATACTAGCCTCAATAACAGTTCATCGGGTGGTAATCAAAATCAAATACCTATCAAACTGCATGTAGATGCTGAATTTACAACGAGTGAGACTGAATCAGAACCATTTGGAACAGAGAGTGATGATAATTACATTGCCACTGAAGATGAAAGTAGTGAGGATGAAGTATTAGTAAAAAAACCAAGATGGAAAAAAGCCAGTCCAGAAAAATGGAAGAAGAATATTGCCAAACAGAACAGATCGTTAAGTATTCCCTACGTAAGTAAAACTGGTATAAAAAGTCCAAATAAACCAAAAAAGGTCAACTGCAAAAACTGTAAATTTCAGTGTTCAACCAGTTTTTCTGAAGAAGAACGTGACAAGTTATGCGCAAGTTTCTGGAAGTTACATTATGAAAGGCAAAAGGACTTTATTCTATCTTGTGTTTCGTGGACTAAGCCAAAATATCGAAGGGTTCGTACTGGAACAGGCACTAAGAAGGAAACATCTAGGAAATATCATTTCCAGAAGAATGAGCACAGAATTCAAGTGTGCAAAGTATTCTTTCTTAAAACTCTTTGCATTAGCCACGGGCCTGTGGATACAGCTTTGAAGGGAGCAAATGAACATGGATTGTTTGCTATTTCAGATAACAGAGGTCATCATGTTCCATCTAACAAAACATCTGAAGACATGATAGTAATAGTAAGAGAACATATTGCCAGCTTTCCTGCGATGGACTCCCATTATTGCAGAAAATCTTCAAAGCGACAGTATCTAGATCCAAGTTTATCAATTTCCAAGATGTATGACCTATACGTCAATAAATGCAAAGAAGATAATAAACCATACGTTTCCGAAATTACTTATCGTCGTATATTTGGGAAAGAATTTAATTTATCTTTCTTTCACCCGAAAAAGGATCTTTGTGAAGTATGCGAGAAACACAAAAAGAAATTAATATCGGATGAAGATTACACAGCTCATATTGCGAGACGTGACGAAGCAAATCAACTCAAGGCCAATGACAAGGTTAGAGCAAATGCAGATACTAATTTTGTAAGTGCAACTTTTGATCTACAAAGCGTTTTAAATATTCCAACTTCGGCCGTTTCTCAAATGTATTATACAAGGAAGTTATGTGCCTACAATTTGACTATTTATGAAGCTGCGAAACCCAATAATGCTCACTGCTTTTCTTGGACGGAATTAAATGGTCAAAGGGGAAGTTGTGAAATAGGAACTGCGTTACTCTGCTGGATAAAAAGTATTCCAACTACTATAAAAGAAATTAGTGTTTTTTCTGATAGCTGCAGTGGACAGAACCGAAATCAATTTATTTCTGCTCTCTTTCTGTATATTGTACACCACATGCATTTTGATGTTATTCAACATAATTTTTTGGAGAAAGGGCACACATACATGGAAGTGGACTCAATGCATTCTGCAATCGAAAAAGCAAAGAAACATGTACGCATCTTTACACACAATGACCTTTTAAACATTTTCCGACTTGCACGTTCTAATCGCAATAAAAATAAAAGTTGTAGTCCCTATAATGTTCAAGAATTAAGATTTTCTGATTTCATTGACTTAAAAGCTCTAGCAAATACCTTAATTAAAAATAAAAGCAAAGATGAGAAAGGAAACAAGGTTGAATGGCTAAGAATAAAATGCATGAGGTATGAAAAGGCTAATCCAGGATGTATTTTATTTAAATACAGACCTTCAGAGACCGAGTTTCATGTGCTTCGGGTAGCTGGAAGAGGAAGACCAACAGCAACGGCGATGGATCTACAGCCATTATATAAAGCGTTGTTACCAATAACGGAAAAGAAGAAAAACAGTTTGCTTAAACTTATAACAAGTAGCATAATTCCGCCTGAATATCATGATTGGTACAAGTCTTTGCTGTGAATAATAAGGCGCTTGATAGAGTTCCAGAACCAGCAGTATCAGATTCAGATAGCGATATTGATATTGATTAATTTTATTGTATGTAAGCAATAAACATCTATACTACAAACATTTTTTTTTATTTTTATCGGTTCTTACGTTAGTTTTACCATGTCAAGTTAGACATGCCCAAGTCATATTGGTTAATTTTATCTTACATCGGAAGTGACCAAGTCATCTTTATTGCATTTTTGTTAGTGTACCATTAGAGTTATTTTATTATTAACTAAAGTATTTGCGTCTAGATGACTAACCCTCGAAACATAAAACCTTCAAAACTGTGTAGTTATCATGTTCGATTTTATAGGCACTTCTAAAACTTTACACTTCATTTTCTCGAAACTACCTAAACATGACTTGGTCACTTTTGGCAGTATGCCGACGATATATATATATATATATATATATATATATATATATATATATATATATATATATATATACATACATTTTATCGGTTTTGCATGACCTATACCTATAGAAAATTTAAGGTAATAAATCACGCACTTTTCCTATCAAAGATGGAGATATTAAGTAGTTGCTGCCATTAAGTTACCTTACTTGATATTAGCTATTATATAATATTTATCTCTATCTATTATAAAAAAGAAAAGAGTAATATCTACGCAAAACAGCGTCATAAAATTAAAGAACTCGAAAATAGACACGACACGTTTAACATGTATAAAAAAGTGAAAGAGGCGGCTGGTATCTTCAATAAGAGACAAACTGCACTGCTACATGATGAATACGATAAAGTTATATTTGAAGTAAAGGGCAAACTTGAATAATTGAAAAATTACATTACGAACCTATTCAAAGACTATCGGGTTAGTTCACCACCGGACATTACTTACTGCGACGGATTACTAAGCCTTGAGGCTTTTGAGATGAGAAGATTCGAAACTAAACTAAATATTGTAGATATTAGAACATCTCAGCAAGACTACGGAGATTAAAAAAAGCATAAAGAAAAAAGAAAGCTGCAGTTCTTTGGACCTGTAACGAGAGAGAAATAGCAGGCAAACGCAGTCCAGGGCTAAGAAAGACTTCATGGTTAAAGAAGTTGCAAGATTGGTATGGTATTGATACAAGAATGCTATTTAGGGTGGCAAGGCAAGATACCTATGATGGTAACTAATGTTCTAAAAGGACATGGTACATAAAGAAAAAGAATCCACTATAACTTTGTCATCTAAATAAACCATAGCACGAAATTCTCCTCTTTTAAGCTTTGCAAAAAATACGCCAATCGCTAGGTACTACAGTAAAAGTAATACGATTCCTCGAGAACAACCCCTGACTGGCCTTGTAGTGAATAAATTATTATCATCGAGTAATTAATTATCTTATTAGTTAGCTTGTATTAAATTCATTTATTTATAGAAAGTTGTATAGCTTTCCAGCTATCGTAACTTCAATTAATTATACTGAGGTAATATAAGATATTTAATGTAATATAAATGTATAAAGTTACAATACAATCAAACAGAACACTACTTACATAAACTGAAGGAAAACACAAATATTAACAATTCTTAAAGATTGAATTTAAGATACACTGTGCGCCAAGATAAATACCAACTTCTCTTATTTAAAATATAGATCCTAGTAAAGGAAACCAACTAATTCATTACCTACTGAATGGGTTTAAGGAGTTGTAAGTCTGTAGCTTCAATTAAATTAATTCGTGCAGTTGCGTTTTAAACTTAAACGACATGGAGATAGAGTAATAAATAATGAAACAAATTATAACTACGTTCTCAGAGTTCAAAAATAATATTTTACTTAATAACAAAAATTCTAAAATCTCTCGTGGGTGAACTAAAATTTGTAAAATTAAAATAATATTTTTGCACTATATCAGCAACTTTTTTAGATATTTGCTTAACAAATGGACTGTAGCTATTTATAATAATTCTTCTTCTTCTTCTTTTTGGCTTTTATTCTTCTGAATAATCACCCAGTACATTTGTTTTGTTAATTTTTGGGCCACTGTCGTGAGTCTGAGAATATCTCATGCCCTATTATCAATTATCATTGACATATAGACATTTTTTTTCTACAAATCTACATTTTATTTATGTTTTCTATTTTCTTATCGTTGGTTTAAATGTTAATATTGGATAGGTTATTATTAAGGTTATAATTTTATATGGTTAATCTGTAGGAATCTGATAAGAATTTTGATAATTTTAGGGTTAGTCTCGCATAGAAGCATTGGTATGTTGATTGGGGTTTTAATATTAATTTTGATCAGCTCCTGATAGACATCATAATCTTTTATTTTGTTTATTGGGCATTCAGAAAATATGTGTTCTAGTGTATCCATTTGCCCACATTCACAGTATGGGTTATCCCGAATGTTGATTTTATATAAATGTACTCCTGTCAGGCAATGACCACTCCTCATTCTAATAATGGTAGTAATATGCCGCCTATCTATGTATGGGATTGTGTCAAACCATAGTTTATTAGGAAAAAAATTTTGTATGTTGTTATACCACTTGCCTTTATATTGAAAAGAATTTAACCAATTATTTTGACGCATAGAACATATTTTATTTTTTAATAATGGCATGATATCCAAGTTACTTAATCGAATTTTAGCAGGAATATTTAATTCAGCCCCAATCTTTGCCAGTTTGTCAGCTATTTCATTTCCCTTGATATCATTATGTCCAGTAATCCAACATAATCTAATATCTTTTCCATATTTATTTAAATAGTATAGTTTCTTTTTAACTTGCAAGACTCTGTAATCTTTTGTTGCAGTTATCATATTGTTATTAATGTTGTCTATAGCGCTCTTTGAGTCCGTAAATATTATAGCTTTATCAAAACTTTTTTCCTCACAAATCATTAGACCCTTTTGAATAGCTATTATTTCTGCTGTACAGATATTAATAAGTGAAGGAATTTTTTCAGAAAAGGAATAATTTATACTAGGTATGTGTATTCCTATGCCCGTTTTGGCTTCCTCAAGGTTTTGATTTTTTTGTTTTTTTGAAGCATCTGTAAATATTTGTATGTAATTATAGTAATACGAATTTACAAAATTGTAATATTCCCAAAGGTTATGGGAACTATTTTTTTTTAATAATGTTTTTATAATTGGTATATTATAAGTGTAGATATCATATTCATTTGAGTAGCAGGCTGGTATGTCACTTGTGTTCATTGATGGTAAAAACTTTTTAACTTCTGTTAGAGCGTCAATCAAATATGTTGGATTTTTTCCCTTCCAATATCCTTGTTGATAACCATAATATTTTTTTAAGTCTAGAAGCATATTTAATAATGAGTGATTTGGAGTTGTGCTAATCTTTGCTATGTATTTCGTGGCAATCCATTTAAATCTATGGTGTAGATCGATAGTTGCACTTTCTGCTAAAATGACATTAGTGGGAGTAGATTTCATCATCCCATGTGTTGTTCTCAAAGCTTGGAATTGTATTCGGTTTAATTTCATAAAATTTTGTTGAGAGAAGTTATTAATTATACTAGCGCCATAATCTAATTGTGATTGTATCAAGCCATTATATATTAATTTTAGTGTTCTTGGGTCTGATCCCCACCATACTCTACAAAGAGCACGTATTATATTAATGCCCTTTTGGGCTTTATTAATCATGTTATCTATTTGGTCTGACCAATTTAGATTGTGCTTAAATATTATACCTAAATATTTTTTCGACAGAACATTAGGGATTATATAGTCATTAATTTTTATATCTGGTGAATTACTAATAGGACGGTTCATTTTAAACCACAAAGTCTCGCATTTTAATGAGGATAGTTTAAGATTATGTGTATCAAACCATTTGGATAATTCATATAAGATAAAGTTTACCTGATTTGCTATATGGTTAAAATTACTACCTTTTGTTAAGATAATTAAATCATCTGCATATGACAGAAGTACACAATTTTCAGGTATTATTGTGTATATATTTTTAAGATAAATATTGAATAATATTGGGCTTAAAGGTGAGCCTTGTATTAGACCTTGTGTAGTATGCGATGGTCCAACCATTTCGTGATAATGATTTTTAACATATAGAGTCCTATTGTTTAAGAATTGAAATATAAGGTTATTGATGTCTACTGGAATATGAAGATTATTAAGAAGTCTGTATAGTATGTAAATATTCACATGATCAAAAGCTGCTTTAATATCTAAGAAAGTAGCATTTACATATTGGTTTTGTGAGAAAGCCAATTGAACATAAGTATTTAAATAATTTAAATTATCGTTAACTCCCATACCTTTTCTAAATCCTACTTGAAATTGGCTAAATGTTTTTTGATTTTCCACGATCCAATCCAGCCTATTTTTAATCATTGATTCCAGTAGTTTTACTACACATGATGAAAGTCCCAGAGCTCTATAATTTTCTGCTCTTAAATTATAATTTTGAATTTTGTTGTTCTTAGGAATACTTATAATAATCTGAGTTTTCCACTCATTGGGAATCAGTTCACCTTCTTTAACCTTGTTGTATAAATTTAGTAGCCATATTAGCCCTATTTCAGGTAAATGTTTTAACATATTAAAGTTAATATTATCAAGGCCTGGTGATGTGTTTTTCTTTAAAAATAGACTATTTTTTAATTCCGTGAGATTGAATTCACTAGACAAGTGATCAATGGTCTGTAATTCAAAATCCGGTTCAATATTAGTTACTGAAAGGTTAGTTAATATTTCATAACTTATTTTTTCATTGGGAAGTTTATTGTTTGAAGGTTGAGAGAATGCATTTTTAAATTTTCTTATAGTTTGCCAAATAGAGCTGATGTCTACGTTTCTATTAATACTCCCGCAATATTCCATAAACTTTTGCTTCTTTATTGTTTTTAGAAGTCGTTTTGATTTAGCAATTATGTGTTTTGCATTGATATAATTACTAAGGTTAAAATTATTTTTAAATTCCTTTAACGCTTCTCTTCTTTTATTTATTATTTCAGTGCATTCCTGGTCCCACCAAGGTACTCTTTTTTGATATTGCAGTTTTCTTATGCCTCTGCCTTGTTTATTTGGGATAGCAATTTCTACTGCTTGGTTAATTATACTTGTGAAGTGGTCATAGGATTGATTTTCTATATTTAAATGTTCTTCTATGTATTTACTATACTTGTTCCAATCAATTTCTCTAATGTTGTTTCTAAAATTTAAGTTTTTATTGGTTGTAATGCTTTTTCCTTCACTATAGTTAATTTTCATTAGAATAATTGTAGGAAAATGATCGCTACTACCACAATCTTTCAAGACATTCCATGTACATTGTATTGTTTATTCTTTAATATAATTTGTTCTTCTTTATTCATATTTGTAAATTTTCTGTATAAATCATCTATTGTATTACAGTAATTTTGCGATGCACTAACAGGCGTTGATTTATTAAAATTATGTTTTAAATTGTTGTTATTAATACCAGATATAGATGGAGTGTCATTAATTTGAACTGTACTATTTAGTTGAGATAATCTACCATTTTGATTTATTAATTGCGATTCATGTATAGTTTTATCATATGAAATATTTCTTTTCTTTATTGTTCCCGTTGATTTGGCTGCAGAAACGTAACTCCTTTTAGAATTTATGCACTGGCTTGCTGTGGTTCTTCTTTGATTAATATTAATACTGTTGTTTTCTGTATTTTGTTTTGGTTTTATACTTGGGAAGTTAGCCGGATGGTATTGACTATCTTCTTTTCTATAGTCTTTACTTAAATAATTTTTTGGTGCTAGTTGTGCACCTTCATAAAATGATAAGTTTTCATATGCCATTAACTTTTTAATTTCTGTTTGTCTGGTATATTCAGGACACTTTTTATTAACTGAGTTATGCTCAGGACTCTTACAATATATACACATCGTTAGGCATTTTGCCTCTAGATGTGACTCTAAGTCACCCTCTTCCACCTGTTGTCCACAATTATGACATTTTGGTTTAGTTCTGCAAAGAGTCCTGGTATGACCATATATCAAACATTTATAACATTGTGTGACTCTCGACACATATGGAATAATGTTGAATTTAAGATAACTAATTTTTATTTCTCTTGGCAATATCTTACCATCAAAAGTTATAAGTATTGTGCCTGTAGGAGCATATTCAACCGAGTTATCATCTTCAATAATTTTCCTGTTTAGTCTTTTGATGTCTATAACATCGAAGGGTGAGATTAATGATTTTTTGATTTGATCTTCGGTTAGTGACGGGTTAACATCTCTGATGATGCCCTTACATGTTATTTGATTATATGGAATATATGTTTTATATTTATCTTTAAGATTGATAGGGTTATTAATAAAATTGTTAGCCGCTTCGCTGTTTGCGAAAGAAACACCAACTTTATTTATACCTTTGATTTTAACCTCCAAGATATCTTTTAAATTTAAATTGAAGAGGTCATTTGCTATTTGTAAATGATTATACTTGCCTATTTTGAATTTTTTCTCGATTCCTTCTACTACAACTAAGTATGGCCCTACAGCATTATTCTTGTATCTGTTGTCGCTTTGATTAAATTTATTTTTTTTCTCATTATCAGACTTATCATTTATTATTGTATTATTTTCATTATTCGAAATATCCATATTATCGTTTTCATTATTGATCGCTTGGAGATCATTTGGCTTTTTCTTGCCGCCATGCGGTGACATATCAGTAGCTGATCAAAATTTTACTAATATAGAAAAAAAATATGTAATGGAAAAGACTTACCAATGCTCTAGAAGAGTTATATAAAAGTAGATTAATTATCTCTATCTCTTAAGACTCTTGTCTGAAATTTCTTTAACTCAGCCAGTAAAAATTGTAGTATATTACGTTGTATATCGAAACTGTTGTTTCTACGCTGTAATTGTGAATTATTATATATTTAATTTTGCGATATACTCTCGTAAGTATAAAGACAACCAATATTTAAATTTACCGCTAGAAAGATTCAAACTTTTGACGTTTCGGTAAATTTGACAATCATTTATAATAATAGTAAAATAATGGTATTTTTCTTCTTCTGCTTCTTGTAGGACATAGTCTTGTTTATTCTATCATTCTAGTACTTGTTATATTGATGTCGATCTGTCATACTATCTACGACTACTATAATGCTGTCTTTTGGTCATTCTGTCGACATGATCTCTTTATTTGAGGCGTCGTGCTCTTCGCCGTCTCACCATATTCTGGACTCGTTTCTCTTGATGTATCCTTATTCCCTATTATATCTATGACAGAAATTGCTCTTACAGGTCTTAGTACTTTCATTTGAGTAGTTTTTATCAATCTTTTTTCAAGCGACGTTAAGTTCTTGTTTCCACTGCTTATGTTAGTACTAGTATAACACATGCTTTATTTTATCCGCATTTTCCTTTATACTGTCATATATTTTATTATGTGTTTGTTAATCATTACTTAACATCTGATGGGACTCTTGGATATAACTATTAATTGGGTATTTTCGTATTTAACTTGTGTGCCTTGTAAGCCATAACGCCCGCTTATTATTCCCTAGGATATAACAAGTGTTTATGGTAACCGTATCCCAGTTCAAATAAGCAAATAATATGCAAGTGAAAAATAAAATAAACTATATAACCAACAAGGTAATACGTTTGGTTATGCTTTTTAAAAGTGACGGTTGACTTAATTAGCATTGATCTTGTAGACGGTAGCCTTGTTTTGATTGACAAATAATCCGAGAGTGGTGTTTTAATTCTCGAAATATCAAATTCTCACTGTTTTGTGTGTTTTGTTTTCTTTATTTGTATTCTGTGGTTTGTAGATTATGTGTTTGTGTATTCTGTGCTGCATATGTATTGAGTTTAATTGTAGATGATGTCTGCAACTTTCTGTTTACCGCTTATATTGGCATGTTCTTATTGTTAGCTTTTTCTTTTAGGATTGTCAACCAAAGCCTGCAACATCCTGCGGATGCCTTTGCTACACATTTTTTTTTATTAAGTAGGAGGAGAGCTGATTCTTTTTAGCTTTTTCCTGTCTGTTTCTTTATTGATTATTGATGTATCTTTTCATTGTATTCTATACCTGTTATCCCATGTTTAAAGGCATATTTAAATATCTGACATTTGTCGAAAGGAAGCAGGTGCCGCGCCAGATCGTGGGTGTGATTTTAAAGGTCACAATATTACTTGTGATAACTTTTTCACATCGTAAAATTTAAAACAACCTCTCCTATAGAAAAAAAAAATACAATGCTGAGGACTATATGACAAAATAAATCGAAGCTTCCAGCACAAATCGCGATAAAAAAGTTCATAGTTTATCTTTTCACTTCACACAAGATATTATTATTGTTAACTATATTCTTAAAAGGAGTAAAAATGTTTTTATTCCTATAAAGGAGTTTTTATAAGTACTTTGCATCATAGGCAAAGGAAAGGCACAACAAAATTAAAAGGAAACCAAAAATTATTTTATGTCATACTAGTTTATTATTGTGTTTTTATTGCTTAGTTACCAACTACGTAATAGTGTAATTTATGGCTCGCATGGGCCTAAAGATACAAACAAAGAGATAACTTATTAGAAACATCTTTATTTAACAACATTTCAAAACATTATTTAGAATTCTTTTATGCGTTGAAAGGATCTTTTATGGTTGTTTTTTTCCGCTTTTTATAAAATTCGGTTAGGGATCTCAAAAATATCTTGCGTTTTCACGGTTTTAGTTTGACACGTTTGACGGCATTTACGTAGCGTAGCAACATAGCACGGACGATAGAATGTCTACTAGTAAATATATTGTAAAAATGAAATCGAATTTTCGGATTTTTTATAACATATTTATTTGTAGATACAATATCGAACTTCTTCTTTGAGTGCCGTCTCCCGATCGGAGGTTGGATATCATCATCACTATTTTTACTCTATCTACTGCTGCTCTGAAGAGTTCTATAGAACTTTATTTAAACCAATCCCTTAAATTTTTTAACCATGACACTCTCCTTCTTCCTATACTCCTTCCTACTCTTATCTTTCCCTGTATACAGTTCGTATACAGCTGTGTACTGTGTACAGCCTTAGCAGTTCATATCGCTGTCCCTTCATTACGTGTCCCAGATATTGTAACTTTCTTATTTTTATTGTGTTTATTATTTCGCATTCTTTGCCCATTTCTCGCAATACTTCCGTGTTAGTTTTCTTCTGTGTCCATGCTATTCTAAGCATCCTCCTGTAACACCACATTTCAAAGGACTGTAACTTATTTATGTGTTCTTGCTTTAATGTCCAGCTTTCAAGTCCATATTGCAGTATCGAAGACACGTAGCATCTCAGTGCTCTTACTCTCAGTTCTAATCTAAGGTCTTTGTTGCAAAGAATTGTTTTCATTTTTACAAACGCATTTCTTGCTATTTCTATCCTTGCTCTTATTTCGGTTGTTTGATCATTATTGTCTGAAATCCAGGTTCCTAGGTATTTGTATTTCTATCGGTACATTTCCCAAATGTATATTTGTTGGTATATTTGTTTTCTTTGTTATTATAATGTATTTGGTCGTTTTTATATTCATTTTTAGTCCATATTTTTTCACAGAAACTGTTTGTTTTGTTTAGCAGTAATTGAAGTTATTCAGCAGAGCTTGCCATAATCACGGTGTCATCTGCATAATATCTTATGTTGTTAATAATAACGAACTAGTATGACATAAAAGTTTGTATGCACCGCAGGTATTAATAGATGTATATGCCCTCGGGCGACTTACAAACCCTCGGGCCAGAGGCTCTTGGGTTTGTAACATCGTCGCCCTCTGGACATAAACATCTATTTAATACCCTTGGTACATAAATAACTATTAGATTACAATTCCAGTAAGGGACCAGTGAATAATCTAGATCAGCTTGTTGCTACATATACATTTAAGATGAAGACATTTCTGCCTTACGTTTTATGAACATTAATAAATCCTCAATGAAATACCAATAAACTGACAAAACGGAAAATTTTTTTTGAGGAATTGGGAAAAACACTAGTGAAACCACTTACCGTCTCTAGAAAATATATACTAAGAACTAAAGACTCACAAGAACTGGTGAAAAGGACACGAACAAAAACAAGTAGGCAAGATAGAAATTCTAGTGAACCGTCCATGGACAATCCAGCTCCGCCTGCTAAACGAGCACGATATAAATTTTGCTCTAAAATTTTGTAGATATTTGTTATTAGGCTTTTCTGGTTAGTGAAAGAAAAAAATCTTTTATTTCTGTTACGAAGGTTTAATTTACACTAACAACATGATTTTTGTTTAATTAACCATAATTTTTTTTGTTAATAAAGTTTTGTTTAGCACCATTAGCTTATTTTATTTTGATTAAGGAGGGTAAACTATAGTTGGGTCATATTGACCCAAACAGTACATTTGTGTAGTTAACGCAAACGTATCAAAGTTTGACTTATTGATTTAAAGAAGGCCTTTGACTAAGCACAAAATATACAACTGATCGAATCGTTACAAGCGACATAGCAAATGAAAGGGGAGGATATAACGAATATATTAATGGTGTTATACTAGATTATAACAAAGTCAAAGCTGTCGCTGACTTCCTTATTCCTAAAAATTCTATGCAAATTAAATCATTTCTTGGTTTAGCAGGCTACTATCGCCGATTTATTGAAAACTTTTCTTGATGCTTTCATTACAATCAATTGTGGCTTAACCCCACATAACTATATTATTTTGTCTTATTTATTATTCTTAAGCAATTTTCTTGTTTAATGTTAGGTAGATATCTAGAAATGTCAGATTGGATTTGTTGACAACGCAAATATATTTTAATTTTTACGTTAAGTAGCTTAGACATGAGCGATTTTGGACTTAATTTTTAGGTAAATAAAATACTAATATTTTAGGCTTCTGAATATACCCTTACAACCAAAAACTTTCGTTCTTAAAACTTTCCACTTTAAAAAGTAGCAACTTTTTAAATCTAACACCTTATTCTGAACCAAACGCAAGCAGATGTATACAATTTAAACTGTAAAACAAAGTGGAAACATCCTGAAACCAAGAAAATATATTTTAGAAAATCGGTACGTTAAAACACAATACGGATGATCGTAAAAGTTTTATCATCGCACAGCGTGTCATGACTAGCTAGAAATATAGTATTATTGATGAGATTTTGTTTTCTTTATTCAACCATCAATTCAATTGCAGAAACTTATATTCTTTTCTTAATAAAACCTGTATCGCGAGAATAGCGCTCCTAATCCAATCGGCTTGGATATCTATATCTGAAGTCGATTATTTGGAAAATAACATTTATTTTCTTTTTTTTACGACACTCATAAATACATGTCTCTTGAGTAGCGTCTTGTGCTGTCGTTATAAAAATTTATGATCGCATCAATTTCGTTCTTCTGATATACGTTTTCATAAACGTAGGAGAGCTCATTTTTCATTTAGATATTTATGGACAATATACTCTAATATACTTGTCAGTAAGTCGTCCCGTCTATAAAAAATAATTAATTATCGCAAGAATTTATGAGTGTAAATACCAACACATTTTTTACTGGTATCTCCTTACCTCATGTGAATCAAATTATAGCACTAGTTATGAAAAGCCAAAGCAATATGGCCAAAGCAATATCTCTTTTACGTGTAACCCTGGAAACTAAATTAATTACTATTTAAATGGGAATAAGCCACAATTAAAGGTTAAAATACGTTTATTGACGTTTCACATATATATAATATATACAAACACAATGTTTGTATTTTGAGAACGATTTCCGAAGTGGAAATTGAAACGTCAATAAACGTATTTTAACCTTTAATTGTGGCTTATTCCCATTTAAATAGTAATTAATTTAAAAATGTCACAAGAAAATAGCTTCAGAACAATACCTGGAAACTAAACTTGGTCAATGCGTTTCGTCCTTTTGAATCTTTTTGCTAAGCTCGTGTTGTCCAGTAGCTAAAGAACTTTTTTATGGGTATGATAAACCAGGAAAAGAAGAATCACGGGCTTAATACCCCCAAGGATTCTAAATTACAGTCTAAATTTTTCTGACGAGGTGAAGTACCTTGGTATTACCCTTGACAGGAAGTTAACATGGAACTTACATTTAGATGGTAGAGCTAAAAGAGCATATATTGCCTATGAGCAGTGTCGACGAACGGTCGAACGCACCTGGGGCCTTACGCCCAGGGTGATCGCCTGGGTCTACACCGTTGTTATTAGGCCAATGCTAACTTACGGAGCTATTGCTTGGGTACCAAAAGTACTACAGGCAACAGCGATTAACAAACTAAACCATATTCAAATCATGAATGTGTTGCTTGGGTGAGTCCATTTCAAAAGGTAAAAGAAATAATAAATTAGACTTACAATCAATTTAATTTAACTATCAGACGACCGGTTTCGCTTTCTACAATATGCAAAGCATCTTCAGGTCACGATACAAAGTTAAATTAATACTGAGAATAATAAACCCATATTAGGGTGTTGTCTAATAAAGGTAAAACAAAGATAGGTGATATAAATTATATAAATTACAGTAATTATGCCAATATTACATGTCTGTGGTTTTTAAAAACGAATAAAATATTTAAGCAGACAAGGTAAGACCCACAAATTGGTAAAATAGTCTATTAAACTGTAATGAAATAATAAATAAACAAATAAATAAAACATTACTTACATGCCGGTACTCTATTAATTGATGGTTGAAAGAACATGGTTCAAACTATCTTGTATTGTTGATTGGAGAACTCAAGTCAACTATTGTAATTGTTTAACAGTAAACGGGGAAGTTCTTGAGGAGACAGATTTTATCCAATGAAGTAGAGATAGGTAAACGTAATTGTTTGTTTGATGAAAGTAACGTTCTATACCATTAAGTTCTTTAAAGTTATTTATATTTATTCTGGAGATATATTTATGAAATGTGTGTTAGTTATTGAGATTTTAATTTTGTTTTGGAAGGTGACAGTTGTGAGACAATGAATAAGAATAGATGTACAAATTGTGTGGGTGTGCAATTATATCAGCTTGTAATTATCAAATTTCTTTGATAAAGTTATGTTACAATATGTGGTAAATTGTTGTAAAGTCCAATATATAAAGTTTAAAATTAAAATTGAGACACTTTAAGACACACAGAAAACACACAGAAAACACTTAAAAAACGGGGGGACAAAACAGACATTAGATTTAAAGAAGGGAGGATTTTAAAAGAACTACATCTCTTACTTGGAGACAATGAGTTTTTTATGTGTTATATATCAGATTTTAGAGGTAAACTTGACAAATGTAGGTTAAAGTGTGACAGTTCTTCTTCTATTTTAAATGGTGTGAGTTAGGCTGTAAGTTAAGTTATCTAGTTTTATGAAATAAGCTGATATTAATAAATGTCTGTCTCTAAAAAAAAAAACAAAATTCCAGACATTTATTAATATCAGCTTATTTCATAAAACTAGATATCTTAACTTACAGCCTAACTCACACCATTTAAAATAGAAGAAGAACTGTCACCCTTTAACCTACATTTGTCAAGTTTACATCTAAAATCTGATATATAACACATAAAAAACTCATTGTCTCCAAGTAAGAGATGTAGTTCTTTTCAAATCCTCCCTTTTTTAAATTTCATGTCTGTTTTGTCCCCCCATTTTTTAAGTGTATTCTGTGTGTTTTCTGTGTGTCTTAAAGTGTCTTAATTTTAATTTTTAATTTTATATATTGGACTTTACAACAATTTGCCACATATTGTAACATAACTTTATCAAAGAAATTTGATAATTACAAGCTGATATAATTGCACACCCACACAATTTGTACATCTATTCTTATTCATTGTCTCACAACTGACACCTTCCAAAACAAAATTAAAATCTCAATAAATAACACACGTTTCATAAATATATCTCCAGAATAAATATAAATAACTTTAAAGAACTTAATGGTATAGAATATTACTTTTATCAAACAAACAATTACGTTTACCTATCTCTACTTCATTGGATAAAATCTGTCTCCTCAAGAACTTCCCCGTTTACTGTTAAACAATTACAATAGTTGACTTGAGTTCTCCAATCAACAATACAAGATAGTTTAAATCATGTTCTTTCAACCATCAATTAATAGAGTACCGGCATGTAGGTAATGTTTTATTTATTTGTTTATTTATTATTTCATTACAGTTTAATAGACTATTTTACCAATTTGTGGGTCTTACCTTGTCTGCTTAAATATTTTATTCGTTTTTAAAAACCACAGACATGTAATATTGGCATAATTACTGTAATTTATATAATTTATATCACCTATCTTTGTTTTACCTTTATTAGACAACACCCTAATATGGGTTTATTATTTTCAGTATTAATTTAACTTTGTATCGTGACATGAAGATGCTTTGCATATTGTAGAAAGCGACACCGGTCGTCTGATAGTTAAATTAAATTGATTGTGAGTAAGTCTAATTTATTATTTCTTTTACCTTTTTTAAACCATATTCAGCGGATGGCTTGCATAAATATAATAGGTGTCATGAAAACAACACCAACTGCTGCAATGGAGTTGATAATTGGCATCACGCCTCTAGATATATATGTCAAAGAGGTGACGCTAGTGACAATGATGCGACTGCGCTCAGCTGGTGCAAACCTTGATGTAGGAATGGGACAATTGAGAACTCGTTTCTGGCGGGGAGAGCTGGATGCGCTACCACTGCTACAGGCAGGCTGCGACTCAATTGATCCAAAGTTTGTCTTTAACAAACCCTAAAAAATTGAAACAAGACAGTATATGGAGACAAACGTGGCAAATGCCTATTGCATATACACCGATGGCTCCAAAATGAAAGAAGGCTCAGGATGCGGGATATACTCCAAATCACTGAACCTAAGAATAAAGTGGGGTATGGGCAAAAATGCCAGCATAGTTCAGACAGAACTGACTGGTATGTCCATAGTCGCAAAAAAGATAACTCAAAAATGTATAGCAGGGCAAACTATAATGATCTACACAGATAGCAGACAAGCGCTACTAACCTTGAATAGACCACGTGTCACATCAGGTTTAGTAATGGAGTGTCACGGGTCTCTAACTCAAGCTTCGGATGGTAATACCATCATCCTGAGGTGGGTTAAAGGACACAATAGGAATAAAGGCAACCGCATTGCTGACCAACTATCTAGAAAGGCGGCAGGCCTAAGACTCTTAGGACCTGGGGATCTTTTTGGTTGGTCAACTACAACAATCGCAGAAATTGTCAAATGTCACTCCCATACGCAAACCGTAAAAAGATGGGAAGAAGGGCAAGGATGTAAACTTTCAGGGTAAAACTAAGTAATCTTGAAGAGTCAACATCAAAGAAGTACGAAACTGTAGAGCATGTCCTATGTGAATTCCAGGAGTTAGCGTTAATACGACAGTACGCGTTCGGCGAGTCCTGGCACATACCTGCCCGCATAAGAGAGATGTCTCCTGGTGACTTATCCATCCACCTTCCTAGAAATGGCAGAATGGACAATGAGCTAAGGGTGACAGCTCCCTGGGAAAATGCACAATGCGATGCGTCAATTGTGGCCTAAGTGCTGTGAAACTTTATTCGCACTCTACAGATACAGATACAGATATGGGTATGATTACGAAGCCCTTTTGCATTGTTTCTTGTAAATCAAATTTTTAATTTAGTGCTTTTGAAGTTCCTACAGTTGCTTTTATTTTTATTGTAACAAGAAACATTTACCCTATGTGTCCGTTCTTTATTCTAAAATCAACAATATTCGTATTACTTTGTTTGGTAAATCCCCACATATATACACTGTAAGTTCACACTACTTGATTAAGGAGGTGTTTATAAATTTATGTTTTGTTATATGTATTTAGATTCACGACTAGGTATTTCCTTTCATATTTGTGTAAAGCACACATTGGTTGTTAATATACGCGGTGTCGGTTTGTCGGTAATATAAATATTTTTAAAAATTCCAGGTTGATTTTTTATATCGCTGGAGTGGACTTATTTTTATGCAACATGATTTTTGCCACTTTAACCCTGTGCTGGCGGTTACAACCTCCTTAATTTTTAAACGAGACAAAAAGTCAAATAGCAGTTAATTATGAGAAGCTTTTTATTACTTACACAACCATTTTAATTATTGTTTTAAATCGATCAAATAATTACCGAACTAAACTAAAAATCAACTAAACTAAAAACTAAATTATTTACTTTTATTTATATACTTTATATATTTTATATTTATTAAAAAAAGTAAATTACAAGAATACCAAGTATAAATAAAAAATAAAAAAAACATCGTAACGAATGTCAAAATTTACTTTTATTCGCCACGGTTATAAGATCGTGTTCGCCTACCATCTTATACCAAAGTTAATTGCCATTTAGTTTTGTAATAATATTGATTATGCCGAAGGCATAGTTAGAGCAAGTTAGAGCTTTTAACCGTTATGTCAATACCCAAGTACCTGATACGGGAGTCTATATCCGTGCTACCCAGGTACCCGGCATTGTTTCGGTAAACTTCGCTTGTGCATTCCGAAAATAACAGACAATTGGGATTTTTCTTTGTTTGGTATCAGTGTTTATTTAACTGTGCTTACAAGTTGTTAATATTTTTGTGACTATATGCGTGTTTTATGTTGTAATTACTTGTAATAATGGCAAGAAGAGAAGTGAGTGCTAGCGAATTTAGAAGGTAAGTTATTACTGTTTATTTTTACAATGTTTTATACATAGATCATTCAATTTTAGAATGACGTATGAAAAGCAACAGAAGTACTTGCAACAATTTATAGACAATATAGATGAGGAAGTAGACAAAAATATCGAAAACCAGGAATCAGATGAGGACTATGTTTCGCAAAGCAAACCGGATGGAGATGAAGATGAAGATGAAAAAAAATCTACACGTTCGAATTGGTTTACGCAGGAACTGTACAATTTAAGGGATCAGCTAAAACTTTTAGAAACGATCTGTCAGAAAAATAGTAATCTTAGGCCAGTCCTTCATTTGGCAAAGGCAGAATAGTCAATTAAATTAAAAGCAGCTAAAAGTAGTCACTTCATGAGACAGTTAAACGAATCATCAAATAAAATGAAATGTATTTGGCATTTAGTAAACTTAACAGTCGGGAAACAAAATAACTCAAAAGTACCTAGTGATGATAACAGTAATTTAGCAGACAAATTTAACCACCATTTTGTTGAAATGGCTCCAAAGTTACTTGCCGCTTTGGATCCTACTAAAATAGGTGGGTTTACATCAGCATCAAAAAACCGTAATAGTTGTTCTATGTTTTTATATCCTACTAACCCACAAGAAATAACTAGTATAGTTGAAAGTTTTAAATCCAAACATAGTTGTGGTTTTGATCAGATTTTCCCTAAGTTATTAAAACAATGCATTTATGCTCTCGCAGATCCACTGACGGATATTTGTAATGCCTCTTTTCAACAAGGAGTATTTCCTAGTATATTTAAACTATCTATTGTAATCCCTTTATTCAAAAGTGGTGATAAAGATGACCTTAACAACTATCGTCCCATAAGTCTCCTATCTGTGTTTTCAAAGATAATTGAAACTCTGGTTTATACTAGAATGAACGCATTCCTAAAAAAGCATAGTGTCTTGCATAACTACAGCTCTTGCAAATTTCGTCAGCTTAGTGTTGGATGCTGTGGACAGACGAGAGAAGGCATGTGGTTTATTTCTCGATTTGTCCAAGGCTTTTGACACTTTGGATCATAATTTGTTGCTAATAAAACTTGAGGGTATTGGTATTCGTGGTGTAGTTCTAAAATGGTTTACTTCCTACCTAGAGAATAGAAGACAAAAAGTAAAGATAACATCTAATGAACTTGTAAACGAATCAAACACATTGGATATCCATTATGGTATCCTTTAGGGTAGTGTATTGGGTCCTCTACTTTTTATAGTATTTATTAATGATATGGCTTTGTTAACTAATTCACTAACTGGGGTTAACATCATCAGTTATGCGGATGATACTAACATTCTAGTCACAGGAACGTCTGATCAAAATTTGCAAAATAAAACCACACAGATACTATCCACCATCAACAGTTATTTCTTATCCAACAAATTAGTTTTGAATAAAGAGAAATCAAAGTATATGATTTTCACGTCAAATAATTTATTAAACCATCAAGCCACTATAGAAGCAGCAATAGATAAAACAGACTGCACGAAGTTGCTGGGGGTACTTCTAGACAGTAATTGTAAATGGTCAAACCACATTTCTAATTTGAAATCCAGATTAAGTAGCGCATGTTATCCATTGAGAATTCTTTCACGCCTCCTTCATACATCAGTATTAAAAACAGTATACTTTCCCCATTTTCACTCAATAGCCAAATATGGCATTGAAGTCTGGGGTTGTACCTCTGAATTAGAGCAGATATTCGTACTTCAGAAAAGAGCTATTAGGATAATGTATAAAATGAAATTTAGAGATTCTTGTAGAGGCATCTTTAGACAAAACAATATTCTTACAATTCATGGTCTGTATATATTTTCGTGTATAATGTATTTACATAGCAAAATTTATGAATTTAATAAATTTCAATTTAACCATGTTTATTCAACAAGATTCAGAGACAATCACTTTATGCTTCCACAACATCGTTCTGTTTTGTTGGAAAGTAGCACACACTATGCAGCCATAAGTTTCTTTAACAAATTGGCAATAGATATACGAATGAATTTACATCAGCCAAACTTTCGGAGGTGTGTACATCAATACATTTGTGAGCTAGAGCCATATTCTAAAAATAACTTTTAAGTATGTTTTATCGTGTTTATTAATTTATATACTTTTAAGATAACTTTGTAAAATGTAACTTTGACTTGTCTCATACATGTACTTTGTATAATGTCGCATGTGATCAATAAATTTGACTTGACTTGACTTGACTTGACTTAACTTGAAGCTTCTGACGTAGAGGACGTTTTTACTGATATCAATAATAAGATTGAAATCGATACCGACGGCGACGATAGTAGTAATGAAGATTTTGACGATTTTCCAGAAAGTTCTTCCCAAAGTGATGTTCTGGTTGCAAAAGATAAAACGATTTGGCAACGAAGACCGTTTACTGCAAGTCAATCACTGAAACGTAACCTTTTGCGTGAAAAAACGGACCCAGTACGTTCTACTAAAACTCTTTCGATTAGAGATACATTCAAATGTGTTTTCAGTGACGTAATGTGTGACATAATTATACGCGAAACCAATCGAAAAGCTAATAGCGTTTGTGAAAAGTATAATGTTGAAAACCCCGACAAACCTCGAAATGTTGGGAAGTTACTCACAACAGAAGAATTTGATGCATACTTAGGTCTTATTACAGCAGGAGTACGGCATTCAAATTCAGAGCATTCGAAAGGTTTATGGAAAACAGACTCTCATCCTTTGTACCGAGCAAGTATGGACATAAATCGCTTTTGGAGCATCAGCAGATTCTTACGGTTTGACAATGACAAAACACGTGCAGAACGTTTGCAAAATGATAAAGCTGCAGCTATTACAGATATATTCTATCTTTCTCAATGATAATTTACATCGTAACTATGTACCGTCAGATTCTCTTACAGTGGATGAACAGTTATTTCCTTTTAGAGGTAGGACACGTTTCACGCAATATATGCCAGCAAAACCTGCCAAGTATGGCATCAAGGTTTGGTGGGTTTGTGACGCCAATAATTCGTATCTACTTACTGGACAAATTTATACTGGAAAAAATTCGACTAGACGTGAAACTAATCAAGGTGAACGCGTAGTAAAAGATTTGTGTTACCGATACAAAAATTCTGGACGAAACATAACAATGGATAATTTTTTCACAACTCTTCCACTAGCCCGTCTCCTGTTGTCTTGGAATTTATCATTAGTTGGTACTTTGAAAAGAAACAAACCATATATTCCACAAGAAATGCTGCCTTCGTCAGAGCGTGAGCCTGAATCGTCATTACACGGATTCAGTGCAGATCGTGTTACTATTTGTTCATATGTGCCAAAAAAAAAAAAGCGTTATCTTGCTATCAACAATGCATGACAACCATAATGTAAGTGGCCCAAAAAATAAACCTGAAATAATTCAGTTCTATAATACAACTAAAGGAGGCGTAGACAACATGGACAAAATGGTTTCTCATTATTCCACTAAACGCAGAACTTTGCGTTGGCTAGTAGCCTTCTTTTACAACATCCTACACGTAGCTTGCCTAGCAACCTATATAATTTATACAGAGAATAATCCACAAAGTTCTACTGAAACCAGTAAGCGTAGAATTTTTCTATACAAGACTTAGGGAAACAACTAGTGATACCAGCAATTTCTGCTAGATTTAAAGTACCAAATGTATACCGAAATTTTTCATCAAGGTCAGGAATTGAGTGTATGTTAGGAAAACCTCTACCTACAGATTCAAGTAATACTGCAGAGTCATTACCACTTAGAGATTCCACTGGACGCCTTAAAATTGTTGGAAACTGCTACATTTGTATGTCTTTAACAAAAAAGCGGCTAAGAAAGACACGAAAATCATGTAATGTTTGTAATCGTCCACTATGTAACGAACACTCAGTAAATATAAGTAAGTGTAAGTGTTGACAATGTGTTTAAAATGTAACTTTTATTTACGTTTACATATCACTTTTATTATAAAAAAAACTAGACAGAGCTTCATAATTTACTAAACATTAGTGTTACCCGGGTGACACGGGTGTGGACGTAATGGTGTAAAAACTTTGACAGGTAATTTTAATATATTATATGCATTTTTTTCTTTGGTTTTTATTATAAATCTCTTCGTTCTAAATAATTTTAGGAATAACTAGAAGCTCGAATAAAAATATTTATACTATTGTCAATGATTCAGATAAAACAATTACCAAGGATACCCATGTACCTGGGTATAGACACAAGTTAATCAAAATCATCCAAACGAAACTTTGAGCTACCATTAAGTACCTCACTTATTTAGCATTCGTTTAGCATTAGTTTTTAACTTCGGGTTCAGTCAACAACAACATCAACCGAGAAGTAAGGTATTGAAGTTGCAGATTTGGGTCATGTGAAAATCAGTCTATCAGAAAAATATTTAAAGATTCCGGGTTTCACCTGCTAGTGTTTAAAGACTTTGAAAAACACACAACTTTTATCCATACAGAATGAGACAAGTTCAAGAGTTGAACTAGGATGATACGAGGCCGGATCCAGTATTCCATTGATCCTGTAATGATCGGAAAATTAAAAAAAAAACTACAATAACGGTGCTGCACGGGTTTTGATATTTAAGAACAAAAGTGTTTTTTTGCAGTATTTTTTGGCGCTGAATCCAAATCCGTTTTTTTTCATAGGTACAGTTTTTTTGCTACACAGATTGCATCAATAGGCATTACATTTAGAGATATAAAAGGTTTTATCGTCTTATGATGAAATTGTTGTGATTTGTTGAAAAATGTAAAGGTAAATGAGTGTAAAAAGTAATTATTTCGAAGAATTGATGAAGTACCTACTCGATATCGGAGATCGTGTGTAAATAACCCTCATGTGTTTTGTTTGTGTCAAAACAGAGACAACATATTACCAAATTCGTAAACAATGTGTACTTTTCATATTTTGGTGTAAAACTTGGCAATGAAGACAATGAATGGGCCCCTTATACTGTTTGTCGAACCTGTGTCGAGACATTGCGACTATGATTAACAGGTAAAAAGAAAGCTATGTATTTTGGAATATCGATAGTCTGGAGAAAACCAATAAATCATGTGGATGATTGTTACTTTTGCCTGACTAATATATGGGGCTACTCAGTTAAGAACAAGAAATGTATTAGTTATCTTAACTTAACTTTTTTTACGCCAAAAACTAAACATTATTATTTGGTTATATTTAATGTGGGATGTTTTCATCATATTATTCTTTTTTAAATTAGTTAAAAGTTATTTTATCCTAGGATGTATTGTTCTAGTGGTTTTTTATCTAGAATATATTCCAATACTATTAAAATAAAACTTTTTTAATGGATTTCGATGGGTTTTTGATTAAAACACATCAGCATCAACTCACCTGTAGCAGTAAATTTGGTTCAAATGACACAATTAAATGCTTCATCTAATAAATTTCTACTTCGAAAAAAGATGAAGTGGTCATCATTTAGATGTGCGTTTTATTAATGCTCTTGGTTGTATTTACACAGTTTATCGAATAAGTGACGAATGCTACATAATTTTAATTACTTGAGATTGTCAAACATGTAGTATACTCATTATTTAGTACTGCATGTCAACAGCTCAATTGCTCGAAAACAATAAACTGTGGAGCAAGTACAAGCATGATATATTAGATAATATTTTACCCCGAACAAATGTCTTCTTTTTCTTTAAGTGCCATCTCCGCGGCGGAGGTCGGCAATCATCATAGCTATTCGGACTTTTGAGACGGCTGCTCTGAGAAGTTCATTTGATGTACATCCGTACCACTCTCTCAGGTTGCGCAGCCATGACATTCTACGCCTCCCTATGCTTCTCTTTCCTTGGATCTTTCCCTGCATAATCAGTTGGAGCAAGGTGTATTTCTCTCCACGTGTAATATGTCAGATATTCCAATTTTCTTGTTTTAATTCTCTTTAAAATTTCTATTTCTTTATTCATCCTTCTCATAACCTCTTTGTTTGTGACGTGTTCTGTCCACTATATTTTTAGAATTCTTCTATACATCCACAGCTCGAATGATTCCAGTTTTTTCATTGATGTTGCATTCAAGGTCCAAGATTCCATTCCATAAAACAAATTCGAAAAAATATAGCACCTCGCCAACCTAATTCTTAGTTCCAATTTTAAATCCCTTGTACATAGTACTCTTCTCATTTTGTTAAAATTTGTTTTAGCCTTTTCTATTCTGATTTTGATCTTCTGAATGTAATCGTTTGTGGAGTTAATCATTGTTCCTAGATATGCATATTTGTCCCCTCGTTCGACGTTGGTTCCGTTTATTAGAAGATTCTTGTTATTTATTTGAGTTTTCGATATTCTCATAAATTTCGTCTTCTTGACGTTCATTGTTAGATCGTACCACTTTCCATACTCCGCTATGCTGGTCACCAGTCTCTGAAGATCTTATTTTTGGCTAAGATCACAATGTCGTCCGCGTATCTAATGTTGTTAATGGGGACTCCATTTATCTTTATTCCAGCTGTTTCACCCTCAAGAGAGTTTTTCAAGATTTCTTCGGAGTACAACAGCTTGTAGTCTTCGGTCCATCTGCGTAAAAGGCAGTGACAGTGACAGTATGTAAATAATAAGTATTTATCCTTCAAAATACACTGCTCAATTTTTTACAAAATACGCTTTAAGAGTCGTATCAGTTTTTTAGGAACCAGCTGTACATTCTTTAAAAATAGGTATAATACTTCATATATTTAAAGCATAAGTAAATTTGTGTTTAAAATGATAAAAAGCTTTAAAAAGTATTTTTTGAGAATACCGATGTAATTTTATCGGAAAAAATTATCCGCTATGATGTATACTACAATCTGCAACATACATTTTTATTTTTTATGTGTGCTTCGAACACCAGATCAGCTAAAGGTCTCAAAAAGGAGTACTAAGGGAAATCCAGCGGAAATCCCATTTACTCTCGGGAAATTCCATGTGGAGATATATTAAGCGTTAAAAACTGACAATCATTCACGTAGCGCTGACAAATATCTTTTGGGACCTGAAGCGAAAAATAGACAGAGCTTGGCACTCTTGAGGATTATGGAATTATGCAACAGCTTTAACTAGCTTATTTTTGTTTCACCTACGAATTTACAGGGGAATTTTTAAAGCATGAAAATTGTGATTCACGGAAAAGTAACAATGTCAGTTTAACTCCGACACAATTCTATTCTTTTTAAAAGTTAAATCGGTTTTGCTTGTAGTGGCTCGTTAGGAATTTTAAAAATTGTAAAATATTTTTACATAAAAGATAAAGGGGTACACGTTTTTCGTTAGATATGCTGCATATTTCTCATGTTTTTCATAAATGCATATGTCTTGCAGTATTTGCAGATTTAAGAGCATATAATTACATATTTTGATATAGAGGAATAGCAGCATACTAGTAACAGTTATTAAAATAAAATGTGAACGTATATATTCAGTGTTAGCTACTTTGTTGTTGTACCGATAAACGTAATGGGCGGTACCACCAAATGTATGATCCAGAAAGAAATACATTAGTAGGTATTATATTTTGAATATTACAAAAACTACCAGTACTTTCAGCTTTATAAATTATACTTGGAAAAAGAATTAAAATTATATTTTAAGGTTAAAGTAGTTATCTTAAATTATTATATTAATGATTAGTCTTAAATCAATTGCCGTTTGTTTACCTTTTGCGATTGCAAGTCATTATCTGTAATGTGTAGAAAAAGTCATTTTATTATTTTTTTTGTAAAAATGCCTAAAGTAGTAAGGGAAAAATCAAGTCTTTCAAAAAGTTGGATTGGAAGCAACAAGTATCTATAAGATATCGACTATGAAAATATGTTTTGAGATTTCGGTGACAAAAAGATAAGTTCTCTTTCAATAGATTTTTAAACTTATCAAACTTCTTTACATATTTGTATCTCTACCAATTTAAGGGTGAAAAACAGTCCCGTAACGTCACGGCTGTCCTTTATAATGATACTTCCACCATTTATTATATTTTTTAAAAATAACTACTAAAAGTAAATTGTTTTCATTTAAAGTTTGATGATTTCAATTTCACTTTCAGAAATAAAAAATTGCGTTAGCATTAAAAAGTTCCATTATTTTATTGTAGGTACCTATTTAAGAAAATATTTATTTTAAATACCATGTCAAAAGAAATTTCAAATAGTTCAACAAATAAAGACATTACCTTATCGAAATAATTAAAAAATGATAATAAACCTCGCCAACACATTCTACAGAATTGTTTCCTGATTTAGAGTATGCTAGATGGACAATATATTTTTGCAAATGATTTATATTAAGTGTTGATTCAAAATATACCGCTATTGATAAATTTTAAAATATTTTTAAAGAAAAGCCTATTTCAATAATAGGCTATATGAAATAAAATTTCGATATCATTAATTTAGAAGCTCAAAATTTGTGTCTCCATTTCGATATTCTCCATTTGTGAAAATACAAATGGAGAATATCAAAAATGAAAGAAATGTAGAGACTAGCTGGAGAAAACTTAAGAAAAATATTCTGGATGGTGCCCGAGAAGCCCTTGAAACGAATATGGTAAACAAAAAGTGGTCAACGAAAACACCATGGTTTACGCTAGAGGTTAAACAAAAATGTCACCAAAAAAAGAAAGCTTTCCTAAAATATAAGTCAGAAAAAACGAATAAATTATATGAAGAATATAAAATAATAAGAACTGAAACTCATCAATTGGTAAGAAAAACAAAAACAGATTACTGGGAAAGATTCACAAAAAGACTAGAGATGGATTTCTATGGACAACAGAAACAAGTATGGCGCTTCATAAGACAACAAAGAAGCGAAATGAAAGAACTAGTTAAAATAGAACACATACAAGAGGGTACATGGGTGGCCTTCCTGACAGAAATGTTTAAAAAACAAAACGAAGAACCTCTACCAGAAACGCCAAATATAATAACTGAGGAAAAGACCGAAATTTCCGAAAACGATGTGAAAGAAGGAATAAACAAATTAAAAAACAGAAAGTCACCAGGAGAAGAAGTATGACGCTTCGTAAGACAACAAAGAAGCGAAATGAAAAAACTAGTTGAAATAGAACACATACAAGAGGATACATGGGTGGCCTTCCTAACAGAAATGTGTAAAAAACAAAACGAAAAACCTTTACTAGAAACGCCAAATATAATAACTTAGGAAAAGACCGAAATTTCCCAAAACGATGTGAAAGAAGGAATAAACAAATTAAAAAACAGAAAGTCACCAGGAGAAGATCAAATACCAAATGAACTCTTAATATATGGAGGTGATCACCTTGTACAACAACTGCAACTTCTTATTAATAAAATAATCACCACGAATAGAATACCAGATGAATGAAGGAGAGCGATCATGGTGACGTTCTTCAAAAAAGGAGATAAGGAAGACCCCAATAATTATCGATCAATAAATCTATTAAATATAACACTCAAATTGACAATAAGAATAATAGCGACAAAAATAAACGAATTAATATCTCTGCAAGAGGAACAGCAAGGATTTCGGACAGGAAGATCATGCACGGATGCAGTTTTTGTAATAAGACAAATAAAAGAAAAGTCGCTGGAATACAACAAACCAGCATATATGTGTCTGATAGATTTAAAGAAAGCGTTTGATAGAGTGAGGATTCGGGACGCGATACATTTATTACATGAAAAGGGAATATCACTGGATTTAGTAAAAACCATTGAAAATATATATAAAGATAACATAGCTATGGTAAGATCTAAAGAAAAACTATCGCAACCTATGAAATATGAAACTGGCATTAGACAAGGAGATTTGCTGAGCCAATTAATATTTAATCTGATAATGGATAAAATCATAAAGAAAGTTAAAAAAAGAAGAGGATATAGAATGGGAGAAAAGGAAATAAGGATAATATGCTACGCCGACGACGCCATAATAACAGCCGAAAATGAAGATGACCTACAAAGATTAATGAAAGAATTCGAAGATACTGTCAAGCTACGGAAAAGTGGAAGAAGAAGTACAAAAACAAGTGAACATGGCAAACAGAGCAGCAGGATGTCTCAACAAAACAATCTGAAGAAACAAATACCTCACAAAGGAAACGAAAACCAGGATATATAAATCAACAATAAGACCGATAATGACGTACACAGCGGAAACAAGAGCAGATACAGCGAAAACACAAAGACTACTGGAAACAACAGAAATTAAAGTCTTACGAAAAATAACAAACCAAACTCTAAGAGACAGAGTAAGAAGTGAGGAAATACGAGCGAGATGTGGAATAGAGGAAATAAACGCATAGACCAAAAGAAGAAAAGTGGAATGGAATCAACACATCGAAAGAATGACAGAAAATAGAATAGTACGAATAGCAAGTGACCAATCGCCAAATGGAAGAAGATCATTGGGACGACCGAAGAAAAGATGGTCAGACAACGTCAATTAAGGCTAAAAACCGAAGTAAAACAGGCATTAAGCCTAATTATAAAGTAGGAAGAAGAAGAAGAAGAAAACTTGTGTCTTTACGATCATATTTCTATTATTGATTCAGGTAAACAGAAAATATCAAATATGAATGGGAAAATGGAGTAAAAATTAAATATAAACTTTTTGAAGTTTTAAACAAAAGTGAGAGTTTTACTTTATTGCGTTTCAAAACTAATATAATAAATATTGAAAACTTTGATGAAAATATTAAAATAGATCCGTCTTGGGGGTTGACTGTCTTTCTCTAGCTACTCGTGGGATCAATATGGAATCTCAAAAAAAAAAAAACAAAGACAAATACAGAAAAAACTCAGGGCCAAAGGGTCCCCGATGCTGAAGGGCCAGGGAACTCCAGACCCAAAATCACAGTGCCTAAAGCCGAAGGGCAGGGAGCTTCTGGAGAAAATCCGAACGTCGAAAGTCCCGAAATTTCTAAAGAAATCTCATAAGCCGATAGGCAAGGAAACAAAAAAGCTGTCAGAGTAACAGCGTTGGAAGACGTTAATCTCATGACAGACGAAGAAATTGGGGCTGCAAAGCTATCTGGCATCTCTAAAGCCAAAATCAGTAGGCTAGTGAAACAAGGCCAAGATTACGTTCAAGCCAAAAGGGCTGTAATCAAGGCCAAGTTCATTAAGGCGGCTGACAAAAGTAATACAAACCAAGAAGATCGATGACCCAAAAAGGTTAAGGTCAAACGGAAGCACACCACCTGAAAGCCAACGCAAAGGGAAAAGGCCAAGAACCGAAGGTGTGACTTTCAGCGAAGCTGCCGCTTCTGTTAAGGTTGCAGTGGTACTAACAGGATTCCCGGAAGCCAAGATGGATATAGACAATCTTGGGTACGTATGACAAAATTCCGGAAGCAGGACCACAGGTTTGCTTCCTGAAGAGTACATACAGGCCGGGTTTGCTGGAACTTAACTGTGCGGACGACATAAGTACGCGGTGGCTAAAGGAGCTGATCCCAACCCTAAGGCCTTGGGAGAGTGCATCTCTCAGGGCTGTGGAGGAGGAAGACATACCCAAGCCGCACTCATGCACTGTCTTCGTACAGGACGAGCATGGGGAACGTCTTAAGTCCAAAAGGATCCTTAATAGATTAGGGATAAGTAACCATGGGCTCAGGACACATCTATGGACAGTCTGGGGTAATAAACCTTCAGACAAAGGGGTGTTATGGACCTTCTCGATGGATTCTGAATCTCGAGAACTCCAGAAATTAAAAATGTCACCCTTTTTCGGAGTAGGACGGTTAACGTTCCGACCCAAAGAAGGGAAGACAAAAACACAGAATGAAAAGTCAGTAGCAACTCGTTCCAATGAAACAGAGCAGACCTCTCTACATATGGAGGTTCAGGAAGAGGAACAACCTTGGAGCTGACACACTCATAAGGACTAGTGTCCAAGAGTGTGTCGGACCCACGGGAGAAGGAATGTCCACAGATCCAGAACCGGCCATCTTTTCGCAATGAAGAGAGAAATAAGGCTCCTGCAGGCCAATCTTCAACATGTAAAAGCCGCATCGACAACGCTAGTTAGAAGATTGGAACAAGAAGGCATTGATGTGGCCCTCCTGCAGGAGCCTTGTAGGATAGGTGAGAATATTGCTGGCCTATAAACCAAACAAGGTAAGGTTCTATACACACCCAAAGCAATAAGGCCAACGTCGTGTATAATTCACAGTAATAGAGTAGATTGTACATTAATCCCGGTGCTCTGACAAACATTAGTCTGCAAACATTAGTGCAAGGAGTAAGTCTATTTTGAATTTCATCTTATCTGAAGGATTGGTTATATCCAATATAGGAAACAAGCCAACTTTTGTCACTAAGGCACGCAAAGAAGATTTAACACTCTGCACAAGCACGATAACTGATATAATAACAAATTAGTTGTGTCTGACGAACCCTCATGTTCGGATCACAGACATATACGATTTGACCTTGATATTTTTCCATTTAAATATCATTAAAGTTCCAATTAAATACAGAAATACTAGAGATACAAACTGGGTAGGATATAAGGAGTCCCTCAGTAAAAATCTCGAGGAAAGAACGATCTCGTTTAAAGGCCCAGAGGTTATAGATTTGGCGACAGAAACGATAAGCGAAGCTATTATGGCGGCTTACCAGGAAAATTATCCAGAAAAAACAAGGAAAAGTACGGGCAGTAATACAGTCTGGTGGAACAACGGCTTAAAGAAGATGAGGTCGGAAGTCCAAAGCCTATTTAATAAAGCCAAAAGTAACCAAGATTGGGATGACAACAGGTATAAGCTAACGCTAAATTCATGAAGAGAGTTTTGCGAGGAGATTACAGATATCCCGGCATGATCTCGAATCTATAAAGTCCTGGCAAAGGATGGTGCTACAACCAAAGAAGTAGGTTTCCTAAAGAAAGCTAATGGCAAATTTATGGACACCAAAGAGGAAAGTCTTAGAGAACTGATAAACACGCACTTTCTGGGTTCAACAATTCTGGATGATGCAGATAGGCAAAGCAACATAGACCAAAGGTTCACTAGTCCTTCACCAGAAATATGGCAAAAGGTCAAAGTCATATACTTGCCTAAGGTAGGTAGGTAGGTAGAAACAAAATACTTTGGGGTATATTTTGATCATAGGCTTACATGGAATACTCACATTCTGAAAACCATACAGAAAGCTACTATGTCCCTGGGTAGATGTAGAAGAATGTGCGGTAAGAATTGGGGACTTAACTCCAAAATAACTCTATGGGTATACACAAGGGTTATTAGACTCATGATAACCTATAGCTCAGTGACGTGGCGGACAAAGACGCAGCAAGTGGGAGCAATAAGGCTGCTAGGTAATACACAAAGGCTAGCAAGCTTGTGTATTATGGGGGCCATAAAAACAACTCCTACTGCATCGTTGGAAGTCCTGTTGAATCTACCACCACTTTACATCTTTATACAGGGCGAAGCCAGATCAGTGATGTACAGATTAATTTATAGTCAGCGACATATAAGCCAGATGCATGGTACTGACAACAGAAAGCTAATCGAGGAGCTAAAAGCTGATATTGTGATGGGAAAACCTATCGATGCAACAGTTACAAGATATAGCTTTAACAATAAGTTCACAATTAAGACACCAGGCAGGGGAGACTGGAATAAATGTGTACCCATACAAGCTGCTGCTACCTGGTACACGGATGGCTAAAAAAATGGGTAAGCATGGGTGAAAGATTGTCTGGGCCTTAATAGCACATTATGTCTATCTTACAATGCTCCAGTATACTCGTTCTGATATCACCTGAAACATGTGATTGGTGTTTTAATCATACTTGGTTAGCTTTAAAGCTATGAAATAGTTGTAGGTTTTTTTAAGGGAAATGAGATCATGTAAATAATTTTTTTAAACAGTTATTTTTAGAAAGGTTTTAATTAAAAAGGCTTAAACGAGTCACTAATCACGAGTGTATGCAAACTTTGAACAGCAATATCTTAACCAATTTTTGTCTTACAGAAAAAAAAAAAAATTAATATATTTAGATTAGCAAAACCTATATTTTTTACTTTTCGTATCACTAAAACTTTTTGAGTTATTTTGAAAAAAGGCATTTTTTTCAAAACATCAAAATCTTTTTTTTTTAAACTAACTTTTTTTTTTCAAAAACAAGCAGTGTTATGGATATTGATTATTTGTATGGAATATCTATCTAAACATCCTGTATTTTAGTTAATTTTTTAGTTTTATCATGTTACCCAAAATTTCGCGTTGCTATATGTCTAAAGACTATGTCAGATATAATATTAAAACTGCAGAAAACAAACTGTCACCGATTAGGGAAAAATTTAAAGAATTTATCACTAAGAGGGAGAACAGTAAGTAATGGAAATTAATTAGTTTTTTTGTATTGTTAATTTTATATATTGTAGGAATTGTTTTTTTGAAAAGTTGTGAGTTGTTTTTTCAAAAATAAAAACAGTTTACTACAAATCCGTCAATTGCTGGCTGTATAAAAAAGACAAATTCCCAACAAGCACTTACCAAGTAAACTCATAGATCATATATAAAAAACACACAAGTTAAGTCAACTGTAAAGCGGTAATGATAAATTTTATTTGGAGTGCTAATTGGGATGTGATTTTCACGATGTTTTTACCAAAAAATAGATTCAACTTTGTTTTGACCGTAACTCCCTTAGTTTTGCCTTAGCTAGAAACTCGCTAAAAAAACAATTATTAAAGCTTTTTTTAACAATTTTAAGAAGTTTTATGCGTTTTTAACGAAAAGTGGTTTATTTTGTGGTTATTTTACATTGAAATATTCCATTTTGAATAAGAGCCTACTTTTATGAGTTACAACTCTGCTTCTACTGGGTCTACAGATTTTGTAATGTTTTTCTATAAGCTGTATTTTTGCTGCAAATATTTTTTTTTTCGATAAATACATTGTAAGGTAATTGTAAAAAACCGTCTAAAAGCGTGGTTTTATTTTAAAAAATTTAACATTTTAACTCGCAAATAACTCAAAAAGTATTAACTTAGTGAAAAATTTTTACCAACTAGAGTTGCGTAGAATTATATAATTTATTATTTTCCGGACATATTTTGGAAGTATGTGTTTTCACCTCCGAGAATGGGTGATTTTCACCAGCCAAGTAGAAGCAACCCTGGGCTAAAGTATAAAAGTGAAGTAGGAGGTAAGAAGAACCTAAATTCAAATTTTCAAGCAAACCCGTAGTGACGAGGAAAATTATACTCCAAAACAGTCATTTACGGAAGTATATTTAGTATCCAAAATAGCATTCGTTAAAATATTAGTTACTGCAGAATAATTTTTCCTAAATATGATATAATATAAAAGTTTTATGCTAATTGCAATAAATAAAGGTTAAATTAAAAAACAAATACAACGACTTTTGCACAGATTCACGCTCAACTGAATACTGAAATACTGCAAATTTTAATAACGAAAAGTACCAGTGTCCTATTTATAGATCAGTAAAATAAATATGATGACGATTCGACAATTTATATTTGACCTGTTTATTTATAAATATAGTTAAAAATAAACATTAATCAACAATAATAATCTAGTAAACAATAAAAAATGGCAAAGAAGAAACTTTTATTATTAAATGTGTAAATCTAAACGAAGTCCGCTTTGTAAAATTTTTATAATTTTTTTATTGAAAGTATATTGGAAACATAATAAAACAAAAAATTATAATTAAGTTACGTACAGCCTAAAATATCTATGAAAGGGGTTAAAATGAAAATTAAATAAAATTTTCAGTGATCTATAAATAGGGCGCTGACCAATAATGGGTTAAAATGTGTTTAACACGCCTAAATTGTAATTATAAGTTATGCAAATAAAATGAAATTACTGGAAGGAATTTGTTTATATAGAAAAAAAATAGTTTATTAAATTTTTCAAAACTGTTGTTTTAAAAGCATTAAAAGCTGTCGGCTGAAACGTCAAAAAGTAATTTTACGTTACAATTGTGGTTTTTAATTAATTACAAAAACATGTTTCGTTTTATACGGTTATTATACATGCAACCAAATTCACATTCATAAAAATTAGAGCGCTCTAAACATGTTATTAGGTTAAAGTAAATTTTAGTTGAGCGTAATTAGAGAAGTGTAATCTGATTTATATGAGCTTATAAATCAAAAGATAATTTCAGTATTCATTCTAAGAGCATTAATTAATTTACAAAGAAGAAATAGTATGTATGGAAATATATCCCTAACTCAATTAAAAGTCAATAACAAAATATGCACTGTATTGAAAACTATCATTAAAAAATCATTCGTTTTTGAAGTTATACTTCTATAATATGCTCGCTCCACGTTGGAAATTTGTACGGGAGTGAATCGGTGAAATCATTACATATGATAAGATAATGAGTAAGAGAGAGACAAAAGATATATTTTCTCTCTCTTCCTCTCTCGAGAATAAAAATGTTACTTTTGTATACCTATATATTTAATATTATATATAAATATATATATATATATATATATATTATATACTATATATATTATATATTATATATATATTATATATTATATATATATATATATATATATATATATATATATATATATATATATATATGATATAATATAATATTTATTAATATTATTATTTATGTGATATGTTTTGTATTATTTATTAAATGTTCATAATTATTTTAGTCTTTTGTATTTCAAAATAATAAGCTCAATAAATCACTGTATGACCGAGAACTGTCAATTTTGAAATACGTCTCTGTCATGTCTAATTGGCAAATATTTTACGTGTTTGGTTCATACGCTGGTGTATGTAAGTTCGAATCCCAATATAAATTTCGTTTTTTATTTTTGAAATATTTAAAAACCCCACGATAATTTTATTAAATATATGTAATATACGCAAAAATGCTAAATTTTAAAATAAAATGCAAATTTACAACATATAGTATTTTTCATATAAAAATGCGTGCACGTCACAATTTATATAAAGTGACGTCACTTACTTAAAATTTCCAGAACGTCAACCTTAGAGTTCAAATTTTCCTAACACAGCTAATAATACGAAACCCATACGGAACTGCTCGATTTTTCATAGGCGTCAACATGGTATAATAATCAAAAAAATGTAATCATCATTATATTGGGAATTTTAGAATTATATTGATTAAATAACCGAAAACATTTGTTATTATTAATAATATAAATTTTGTGAAATAACTATTTAGTCTAATATTCCACAAAATAATAATTTTAATTAAATATATTAGACAATTGTACGCAACTGATATGGGAATACTTCCAATTTTTTGACAGTTCAGCGTGTGGTAAAATTGTTTAAAGTGTTGCCGCTTTTTTGAGTAAGAATTTTGTTTATGTTTTGATTTATTACACAATTTGATCATAATATATTATATATTAATAAATTGTATTTATAAATACATATTAAATTTAAATTAATAGCTTTAAAAACTAATTATTGTTGTCCATTGTGATTGTGCTATGCCAAAACAACTAAATAGTCTGTAGAAAGCTGACAAGCTTTCATATAAGATAGAATATTTTGAACAAGAAATAATGGCGGGACGTTTTTACTATTAATGCTCTAAATAGAGGTAAGTTTAAAATTTAAAATATATAATTTTGCATTAAAATGTTTTCTTATGTATTTTAGTGTGTTGCAGTAGTCTTTAAACTAAGTGTATTTACTGTTATATAATAGTTTGACAAATAGTTGACATTTTAAAAATTCCTCACTTACTAACTATTCTGATGTTTTGGCAACGCTGTGGGGTTCTGATGTCGTAAATCTTGAATGACGCGCCCGCATTTTTATATGAAAAATACTTTAATCCGAGTTGTTGGTTTTTGAAGTTATACTTCTATACGCGCGTTCGACTTTGAAAATTTGCACAGGAGTGAATCGGAAATTTGCACGGGAGTAATAAGCCTCGTTAGGCATGTTAAATTATAAATTAAAACTTGTAAATATCTCAAGAAAGTTCAAATGTGTACTTATATATACAACAAACAACAATTAAATATTGTATTTGTTAATGTCAGATAAATTGACAGTTTTATCACCAAACAATATTTTTTTATTAATATTGTTATCATGCTAAATTAAATATATGCGTAAGTAAGTTACGTATATTGTCATTTTTAAATACTTATGAATATTGCATTTTAATTTGTATTGTATTATTGTATTGAATTATGTGGCAGTGTATTGTGTTTTTATATTAATAACAAAATTAACAATGAATTTTACTGCAGAGTATGTGTAAAAATTTTTTTTTTACATTCAACTCCTTTTATACATATATGAAAATGAAAATATATATTTTCATTAAAATATTGATTCAATCCTTCATTTACTTGCTATACTCCTATTACAGGTCAAATGTTTATATACAGCAAACGATGCACCGTATACCTGTATACCTAATTATTTTTCTCTTTCTGCTCTCTCTTACCTATAGCATTACATATGTAATGATTGTGCACATTGACTCACATATAAATTTGTAACGACGAACGCGTGTATAGAAGTATAACTTCTACCGGCAGTCCCACTGGACTGCCACACCCGTTTTTTATTTTTTATCTAAAACAGAAATTGTAAAACCATATATATACACAAGTTTTTATATCAAGGGTAAAAATGTAAAAAATTAAATATAAGTTATATAAAAACTAATTTCAAAAACCAATAATAAATTATTATCTTGTGACACGCAACGTTCTTGGTTCTTTGTTCAACGTTCTGGATGGAGGGTCAGTATTTTTATTATATTATATGGTCGAAATTCCATCTAAATTCGTTCCAAATAATACGAGAGCTAATAATAGTAGCTTGTTTGCCTTCTAAACTGGGTGCACTTTGGTTTCTTACGTTCCCAGAAAAGGAAAATGTTTAATTTTTGCTTCAAGTCTACATGATTCCTCTATTGATCTTGAGGTAGGAGATAAAAAGAAACAATCTATCATCACCTTTTACAATCCCACCAAAGGCGGAGTTACAAAAAACAGATAAATTGTGTGCATCATATAACGTAGCTAAAAATGTTCGTCGTTATCCCATGGAGGTATTTTTAGCTATGGTCAATATTAGTGGAATCAATGCTGAGATAATATATTTTGGCAATGATCAAAATGTTATTCGAAAAAAAAAAAATTTTGAAAGATTTGTCACATGCATTAGTTTTACCTCATATGTTTCGACAAAGTTCAGAAACATCAGAAATTCATATCTGCCTGCAACAACGTCCAAAAGAATTTTGCCCCATTAAAACAAGTAGAATAGAAAACAGAAAATAAACATGTCGGAAAATGCAAGAGATGTCATACATGCATTGGACAAAGACGTTTGACAAAGTATAACTGCAAAAAATGTAAGAAACCCATTTGCCTGATTCACATACACAGCTGACTGTAGACTGCAATATTTGCATTCAGATATATACAGAAGTACCACAAAATGACATGCATAAGGGAAAAATACATATAATACATAAATTTATGTTTATTTACGAGTACTAAAATGTTTTTATTCGTACATTTATACGTACATGGATGACATGTATTAAATGCATAGTATTGAAATAAGTTATTGATTTTTACAATAAGAGGCGTAAACAGCCGCGTAATCAATTTGATACACCACGCCGCTTATTTCCTTTGTTTTGAAGACCGCGCCCGACGGAAGGTTAAAAAATTAGTTTACAAAAGTAATTTGTTGGTATAACTGTTTCAAAAGTACTTAGTATTTAAATCATGAATGTGTTGCTTGTGTGAGTCAATTTCAAATAGGTAAAAAGAAATAAAATAAGACTTACTCACAATCAATTTAATTTTACTACCAAAACGACCGATTTCGCTTTCTACACTTTGCAAAGCATCTACAGGTCAAACGGTACAAAGTAAATGCTGAAATTATAAAAAACCCATATTAAAACATCGAGAAAAGGAGTACGACCGTTAATCCAATATAAATTAAGGATCACTCGAAGAGTGGTGGGTTTTTCGGTCAAAAGGTGGAGAAAAAAGACAAAAAAGGTGGCTACTTCATCCATTTATTTGAACACGTTTCGCTATCTAATCAGAAAATATCATCAGTTCATCTCAAAAAGACATGTAGCAGTTAATGATATAAAATGTAAAGAAGCTTAATATATTAGACATTAAATAGTTAAGTAGTATAAACAATCAATTGAAACTAAGTACAGTTTACAATTGAAAACAAACTTAGAACAGCAAAAGAACCATGTGGTTATTATACATGTAATTTAAAAAAAAGTAAAAAACTTATGTAAAATATAAGTTTTTATATAGTATTTATTTATTTATATATAAATAAGTATCTGCCGAGAAACTAATAAGATCACAAGATCACTCTTCCAACAGTAAAATATTAATTTAGTTTAATTTTGACTTTAGGTAACATTATTAAAGTGGTTGCAAAAGTTTGCTGTAGTAATCTTGTAAAAAATGTAATGACAGTTACCACAAAAATCTTCTACACTACCTGGAGACACTCGGCACACACACACACACGCAGTGATCAACCCTGCCCCTAGGAACATGTGTATACCAATCTAAGAATGGGATCCACATGTCCGAAGATCAAACCGGTCTCACTTCGCTAGTCGAAGTGGTACCTATCTGACCCCCAGGTTTTTCCTCCACCCCTCCTCATCGTGTGACTTACGTGAGGAGGCTTATGATCTGAGTGATTGAAAGTTACTTAAGGTGTCCTGGGTAATGGAACACCCTCTGTTTTTAATTACTGTGGTTATGCCACCTAACTGTAGGGGTAGCCACATCTAGGCTTTTCTCCCTATTTACATTACTGACTCTATTGAAGTTACTCTATCATGACTTCGGGACTTGAGTCCCTAAAACAAAAGAAAAAGCGTGTGTTCCGACCATAGAGCCCCCAGCCGTGGCTGACGACTCTATGTTCGGAAAAGAGTGTGTGCTCGGTCACTCGGCCGCCGATTTGGCAAAATAAATTTTGTTCTCTTCGCCGGCCGAGCATCCGAGTGGGGTCCGGCCACTGAGCCCTTGTATGCCGCACAAGACCTCAGTGCTCGGATTTCGCGAGAATATCAGTATTCATCTGATCCGCCTTAGGGGCCTAGTCCGTTGTAACGGTATATGTGGAGCCTGATGGGCCCTCCATATTTGGTCAATGAAAAGTGAATTTACGTAAAAAAAATGACAGAGATTTAGTGATGAATGAATCTGAGTGATTTAAATAGAGAGACCGTTTTATATATTTTTTTTTTTTGTTTTTTTTGTTTTTTGTTTTTATTTTTTTTGTTTTTTGTGGACTTCCTTGGAGCTTCGGAACTATAATATGCCAGGGTCCCAATTCTTTCCTTTTTTTGTTCCTTAATCCTATTTGTGTGCGTGTGTTGGGGTGAGCATTCCCAAGTGTATACTGCTCTCACTCACCCCGGTGTATATTGGACTTAATTCTACCTAAAAACCTAAAAACCTAAAAGAAAAAGCGTACCCTCTCGCCAGAGATATTTTTTTGGTTGGTCTCCTATCTATCTTGATCTTGAGGTTATGACGACTATGCACCATTGCATCCTTTGATTATTCGTTTGGGTTCTTCCTATGTCTTGCAATTTGCTGTTTTGGTCTTCTGTGTACCGTCCTGATGTTTTCGTTGTAGTTTGTCAGCTCTCTTAGCATCCTACTAGGGTGGTTTGTAAGTCCGTTGAATATATCGTATGCTCTTTCGTCTAGCGTCCGTAGTATCCTGGTTTGTCCTGAGTCTCTGAATACGTACCTTAGAGGTACGTATTTTGGTATTTTTAATGCGTCTCGAATGATTTGGTTCTGAGATCTCTGAATCTTTATCCTGTTTGACTTGCAGGTATGTCCCCAAGCTGCCGAGGCGTACGTTAAGACTGGCATGATGATGCTGTTTGCAACCCTGATTTTGGTTTTAAATCTAAGTTTGCTTCTTCTTCCTATGAGCGTTGAGAGCTGACTTTTCAGCGCTTTGGCTTTGTATACCTGTTAGTTGATGTGTTCTGTGAATGTTAGCTTCTTGTCGAGTAACACTCCTAGGTATCTTGCCTGGTTGGTCCATTCGACTGGGGTGTTGTCTATCGTAATTTCTCGGTTTGGTACACTTTTCCTATGACTAAACATTACAGCCTGAGTTTTATCTGGGTTTAAGGCTATTTTCCATTTTATGCACCATCGTTGAAATCTATTTAGTGCTCTTTGCAGATGATTAGCTGCATGATCCGGGTTTCTCCAGCTAACCGCTATTGCTATATCGTCTGCGTAAAGACTTAACAGAGATCCGGGTTCTGTTGGCGTGTCGGCCGTATAGATGGTGTACAGGTATGGCGATAACACAGCACCCTGAGGCACACCCGCTTCCAGGGCTCCGACTTCAGACAGGGTTGCCCCTATACGAATTCGCAACCTCCTGTTAGCGAGGTATGACGCAAGGAGACATGTCATCGCCTCGCTGTATCCCAATGAGTTCATTTTATATATGAGTCCTTTGTGCCAGACTCTGTCAAATGCTTTACTGACGTCCAGAAATGCGGTTGCTGTGTATGCTTTTTCGTTGAATCCTTTGGTTATAAATTCTGTGAGTCTTAGTGCCTGTAATTCACAGGAATGTTCACTTCTGAAACCGAATTGAGCTTCTGGAATGGTGTGTAATGCTTGAGATTCTTCATTCAGTCTTTTTAGAATAACTCTTTCCGCAATCTTGCTTATTGATGATAGTAAGCTGATTGGTCTGTAGTTTTGAGGAAATGTGCCATTTTTCCCTGGTTTTGCAATCATTATTATGTGAGCTTCCTTCCATCTGTCTGGGAAATATCTTAGTTTTAGCATATTGTTTATGATGTTGGTAATATAGACAATAGCTTTTGTGGGTAGGTTTTTCAGCGCCCTGTTTGTGATGTTGTCTGGACCAGGGGCTTTTTTGGCATTGGTCTGCTTGATGAGTTCCTTTATTTCTTCGGGAGATGTATGAAGTATCCCTATTCTGCCTTTTGTCCTTTTTAGTCTTCTTGCTGTCCTCTCTACCTCTTTTTCGAAGTCTATGTCTTCGTTGGGGTGTTCGTTGTTTCTACACGCCCTTTCTATTTCGTCTTTTAGGACTTCTGCTTTTTCGATTTCTGTGTAGACAATCCCGTTTACTCCATGTAGAGGGGGTATGGGTTTTTTGTCTTTACGTAGAATTTTTGATAATTTCCAGAACGCAGATTTGTTTGGATTTAGCTCTTCGATATAGGAGTCCCAGCTTTCGTTTCGATGATTTTGAAGTTGTTTTTTCACTTCCCTGTCTAGCTCATTTGCAATCCTTTTGTCTTCTACCGTTCTAGTGCGGTATGCTCTTCTTCTTTTTCGGTTTTTTTGTTTGATTAGGTTTTTAAGTTCTGTGCTTATATCCCTAAATCTTCCTTTTTGTCTGGTTATGGTTTCTGTTTTAGAGCTGGCATCGATAGCGTTGTTAATTGTTTCCTCTAGTTTTGTTACACTGTCCTCTAATTCTGTTATGTTGTTGATTGTGGGGATATTACCGATGTTCTCGCTCACAATTCTTCTGTAGTTTGGCCAACTGGTCTTTTTTCTTTTGTGGGGCTGCAAATAGTTTGTTTCTATTGCGCCCAGGGTCAGGACGATTAAGTTATGTGTCGAATCGCCTTCGTTAAGAGAGTGTATCTCATATTGTTGACCCACGTTGTGTAGGATTGCAATGTCTAGATGGGTGGGAAGTTGTCCGTGAAAGCATGTCGGCTCAGTTGGTCCGATCACGTACGTATTGGGTCTATTTTCCAGATGGTTGCATAGTCGTCGTCCGTTATTGTTGGTCGTCCTGTCGTGCCAATTGGGAGATCTCGCATTAAGGTCTCCTATTATTATTGTAGGCTCTTCTGAGTTTAATATTAGGCTCAAGTCTTCATCTAGGATCGGTTCATTTGGTCTGACATATGCAGACACTATTTTTAATGAGTCGTTGTTCGCTTTTATTCTTATGAGTGTGGCTTCCATTGTGACCAGTCCATCTGGTGTTGGGATGTGTTCGTGTTCGATTTCTTTTTTCACAATTATGGCTGTTCCACCTGATAGTGCTCTGTGATCCGTCCTGTAGATATCGTAGCCGGGAAATTTTGTTTTCTTCCTTTCCACTAATTTGGTTTCTTGTAGGGCTACGATATCGAGCTCTAATCTATTTAACATTTCGTCCAGAAGGTTGATTTTTTTGGATAATCCGCCGGAGTTCCATGACCCAATGCGAAGATCTTCCGTTTGGTGTATTAACATTTCTGACCTATGTTTCCTATGGCTGTCATTACCTGTTGTACTTGATCTAGCATGCTGGTGACATGTGCCATTTTAGCATTTAGATCGGCGTTGAATTTTGCTATTAATGCAGCTGCTTCGTTTGTAGCTGTATTCTCTGTGGGTACGCTTTCAGGCTTTTTGGTAGCCTGAGCGTAGCTAACACCTTTGTTGGAGTTGCTTGCATTGATAGGCCTTGCCCTTTGTTG